>NW_027325751.1:0-222790 GCF_048418805.1 Vulpes vulpes
AAGGTAACACCTTCCAACTCACTTTATAAAGTCGGAATCATCCTGATACCAAAATCAGACCAAGACAATACAAAAAAAGGAACACTACAGGCCATCTCTTTCAATACCGATGCTATAATCCTTAACAAAACAGCAAATAGAATTCGGCAGCCTCAGAACAGAAGCATGCACCATGACCATGTCTGGAGATGCAGATCCTTTTACACATCTGCCCATCGATACAATACACCACATAAATAATCCCATGGTTGTGTCAATTGACACAGAAAAATTGACAGTTGAATCTGACAAAATTCAACACTCATTCTTGATAAGATCAGAAAACTAGGGAGGGAGGGGAAGTTCTCCAACTTGATGAAGATCTACAGAATACTGAAAGCTACTATAGTACTCGCTGGTGAAAGATGGAGTGCTTTCAGCAACCCCAGCCATTGCAACAGGGCAAGAAAAAGGAAAAAAGAACATCAGAAAACTGTCCCTTTGCAGATGCCACAATGGCGTACATAGATATTCTATGTAGGGGAGGAAATAACTCTAGAACAAATGAATTCCATAAGGTCACTGGATACAAGATGAACATAAAAAACGTATTTCTTGGGGCACCTGGGTGGCTCAGTCAGTTGGGCCTCTGAGTCTTGGTTTCAGCTCTGGGCATGATCTCAGGGTCCTGGGATGAAGCCTCACATTGGGCCCCCTCAAGTAATCTGCTTGAGCTTCTCCTTCTCCCTCTGCTCCTCCCCTTGCTTGTGCACTCTCATTCTCTCTCTTGAAAAAGAAGTGTATTTCTTAAACTAATAATCAGTATGTGAAGACCAAAGTTAAAATTCAGTGACATATGTACTCATGGAGAAAAACGAAGTACTAGGTACAAATCTAACACGTACACAACTTGTATGCTGAAGACTATATGATACTGATGAAAGAAATCAATGATTTCAATGAACAGAGGGACACACGTGCTCATCAATGAGAAGACATGACACAGTAAAGCTGTCGATTATCCTCATACTGATGTGCACAGGTTCTTTAAAAAAAAAAGATTTTACTTGCTTACTCATGAGAGACAGAGAAAGAGGCAGAGACCCAGGCAGAGGGACAAGCAGGCTCCATGCAGGGAGCCCAATGTGGGACTCGATCCCAGAACCCCGGGTCAGGGCCTAAGCCGAAGACAGATGCTCAAACAATGAGCCACCCAGGTGCCCCGCGGTGCATGGGTTTAATGTAATTCTTATCAAATTCCTAACAGGAAATTTTGCATAGACAGGCTTATCTTAAATATAAATGGAAAGGGAAGGGGATGAGAATAGCTCATTTTTCTCAAAATCACTCAACCCAAGGTTAAGACTGATTGTGTAGCTACCCTGGTTGGAGCAGTACAGCACTTGTGCCAGGAGAGACACAGAGATCTACAGAATAGAGAGCCCAGAAACAGCCTCACACCAGTATGGTCAATGATTTTTTACTAAATGCAAAAGCAGTTCAATGGAAGAGGATAGTCTTGTCAACAAAGGGGGCTGGATCAACTGGTCGTCCATGTGCAAAGAAGGAAATTCGACCTAAAACTCACATGTTATAAAAAGAACTTATCAAACTTAATCCCAAGAAACAAACAATCCAATCCTGAAATAGTCAAAAGACATGAATGGAAATGTCACAGAGGAAGACATAGACGTGGCCAAGAAGCACATGAGAACATGCTCCACATCACTGGCCATCAGGGAAATACAGATCAAAACCACAACGAGATCCCACCTCACCCTGGTGAGGACGGTGAACATTAGCCAGACAGAAAACCACAAATGTTGGAGAGGAGGTGGAGAAAAGGGAACCCTCCTGCACTGTTGGTGGGAATGTGAACTGGTACAGCCACTCTGGAAAACTGTGGGGAGGTTCCCCAAAGAGTTAAAAATAGACCTGCCCTACGACCCAGCAATTGCCCTGCTGGGGATTTACCCCAAAGATACAGATGCAGGGAAACGCCAGGACACCTGCACCCCGATGTTTCTAGCAGCAATGTCCACAATAGGCAAACTGTGGAAGGAGCCTCGGTGTCCATCGAAACATGATGGATAAGGAAGATGTGGTCTCTGTATACAGTGGAATATTCCTCAGCCATTAGAAATGACACATACCCACCATTTGCTTCGACGTGGATGGAACCAGCGGGTATGATGCTGAGTGAAGTAAGTCAATCGGAGAAATATGGTTTCACTTATATGGGGAGTTTAAGAAATAGTGAAAGGGAATAAAGGGGAAAGGAGAGAAAATGAATGGGAAAAACCAGACAGGGAGACAAACCACGAGCGACCCCTAACTCTGGGAAACGAATAAGGGGTGGAAGAAAAGGGGGTGGGTGGGGGGTGAGGGTGACTGGGTGATGGGCACTGAGGGGGGCACTTGACGGGATGAGCACTGGGTGTTATGCTATATGTTGGCAAATCTAACTTAAACGATGAGATAAAATATATGTATATATAAATATTAACTCAAAATGCACCATAAGTTTAACCAGAAAACATAAAAGTATAAACTTTTAGAAGAAACATGATAATCTTTAGGGTTTGGGCTACATAGAAAATTCTTAGAACACCAGAAACACAGTCCAGAAAGGAAAAAATATCAGTAAATCGGACATCTTTGAAATTTGAAACCTCTGTCGTGGGAAAGACACTGTGAACAGAACGGAAAGACAAGCCACACGTGTGACAGTAGAATCAGATCCAGGATTCATCGAGAACTCCAAAAAGTCAACAGTACCAAGAAAAAAAAACACTCCAATTACAAAGCAGACATTTTGCCAACAAAGAGAAAATATATGGGCAGAAAACAAGCACTTGAAAAGGTGGCTGGCATGACGAGCCACCTGGGAGATGCCAATAAACACAAGTCACTAAACGTGTTAGAACAGACAAAATTTTCTAAAAACAGAGACAGCACAAAGCTGGCTGGACGCAGAGAAGCTGCGTCTCTCACACGTGGCTGCCGGGAACGTGGTATGGGACGGCCTTTCTGGAAACAGTTTGGCAGTTTCTTTAAAAAAAAAACAAAAAACAAAAAACAAAAACAAGACCCATCCGCAGTACAGCTGGGCATCTGTCCCAGATAATAAGCATTTTGGTCCCCACGAAAGGGAACGCAAGCGTATTTTGCGGTTTTATTTTTAACAGTCATGGTTGGGAACAAGCTAAACATCCTTCAACGGGTCCGCCAACGGTGGCCCGCCCGCCCCGCGGAATGCCAGCAGAGCACGGTGGGACGGGGGACCCGGGGCTCCATCCCGAGTGAGGAGGAGCCAGAGTCACGGGGCGCATCCCAGGGTCCGCGTCCACGATGTCCTCAGTGCAGAAGTCAGCACGGAGAGCCGTCCATGGGGGGCCCGGCGGCTGGGGAGGGGACAGTATGGCTCAGCAGAAGGGGGATCGTGGCGTGAGGGAACGTTCCGGGCCCCGAGTGTGGCCGCCAAGACACCCCAGGGCACAGCCACAGGCACCACCCAGCGGCACCCATCACTAGCTCGGGTGCATGGGTCCTGGGGAGCTGCGACCTCGGGGAGCCCGCCGGGGGCCCCAGTGTGCACACTGTGTGGTGCCACCACAGACATGCGTGCAGCCAGGGTGGTGCATCACCACCCCACTCCGGAACGCAGCGAGAACATAGGATGGGTTGGGACAGCAGGCCCAGCTCCTTCGAGGGCAGGACCTCCGCTGCACCCCCCGCCCCCCTGCCCCGCAGCGAGGCCACGCACTCCCTCTTTGTCGTTCTTCCCTGGACTTTCCACAACAATAGTGTTTCCTCAGAAAACAAGTCAGAGCCAAGGTCACAAGGAAACATGCCCGTTTTGGTGCAGACTCTGGCCGCCTGAGCCTGTTTCTTGACCTGCCAGAGGGCAGGCTCGAGGCCTGGGTACAGAGCCCTGGGTGCGGGGCAGCCGTGAAGCCCCGAGGGCGCACCTAACATCTCTGCTCCAGCTTCCCGGTCTGCGACCCACAACAAGGGTGTCACGGCGTGCTGCCAGCAGGAAGCACCAGAGTCCATGCAGAGACCCAGGTGAGGCAGAGCCGCAGGGAGCAAGAGGCCCTCGCGGGAAGTCGGGAGGCCTGGCTGGGCTGGCTGACCCCAGGCAGGAGAGGTGACCCCGACCCGCTCTGCTCGCCACCAGGCCTTGTGGGGATGTGGGCATGACGGGGGTGGGCAGGCAGTAGAGCCAGCTTGGGAGCCAACATGGACTTCCCTGCTCTGCTTCCATCCCGCCAGCTGAAACGAGGACTCAAGGACCAGAAGCCCCAGCATCCGTGCTGGCACACGTGGCGATGACGGCAGGCAGGCCGGAACAGGGTCACGGGTCTGGCTCAAGACGATCATGAAGCTGCCACGTGGGCTCCCACCTGCCTGCTCTCTGGGTTCACTTTAAGTGTAAGAAAGCTAACCTCTCTCCTGTTCAAGCAGCCACGACCACGGATTTGTACAACTGCACGATGCCCACGCTGACTCACAGAGGCCCTGAGCGCACACACATGTGACATGAATTTGGGGGGCTCAGCGGTTGAGCGTCTGCCTTCAGCTCAGGGCATGACCCCAGGGTCCCGGGATCGAGTCCTGCATCGGGCTCCTGTGTGGAGCCTGCTTCTCCCTCTGCCTGTGCCTCTGTCTCTGTCTCTCTCTCTCTCTCTGTGTTTCTCATGAATAAATAAATAAGCCTAATAATAATAATAGTAGTAATAATAATAGTAATAATACATAGTGGAAAAGAGATGCCAAAGTCATACCTACAACCATTCGTCCAGAAAACCGAGAGAGCTAACCCTGGCCATACACGAGGGTGCCTGCGCAGGACTCAGGCATGGAAATGAACGACCGGGACACAGGGCCAGTGAGAGACCCCATCTCAATGGGGACACGGGCCCCGGGGGGCAGTGGGGACAGTGCCTGTGGGCAGAAGGGCCTGCCCAGCAGGGTCACCCAACATCCACCTCCCCAGCTGCCCAGCTGGCATCCTGGCCCAGCCTCGGTGCCTGTTCCCCGCCCTTCGGAACCACCGGCCTTGTCACTGCCCCGTCTCCACCGCGGGGGCAAACCCAAGGTGGGAGGCCAGGACCCGCTGTCCCCGGCAAACAGACAAAGGACCAGAATCGGCAGGTGTGCACGGCCCCACCTGGGAGGCATCCCGCACTGCAGACAGAGGTTCAGGGGTCAGGGGCTGGGCCAGGAATCAGGGACGCGGCCCTGTGCTCCCAGGTAGGGCAGGAATCCAGCAGGGACATCAGACAACAGGGAGGGAGGGAAGGGCTGGCGCGCACGAGCACATGCATGCGTTCTCATGCACACACGGCCATGCACACGCATGTACACTCACTCAGGGACACTTACAGATGCACAAGAACGTGGTAAGAAAGGGAAGCTGCCAGGGGCCCTCAGGACGTGGGAACCCAGGCTGGGCAGGTGGCAGATGCACCAGAGAGCTCGCGCAGCCCGTCATCCTGACTGCAGCCACGCAGGGCCTGAGAGAGATGGGCAGGAAGCTTCCCCCCAAAACCCCACCAGGAAACACGGACATGGGGAGACCCTGCCCCCCGTGGGGGGGGATGGTGAGGACCATGCCCGCAACCCCCACCTGTGCCCCCAGAACCCACCTGTGCCCTACGGCCCCCCCTTCTGTGCCCCCTGCCCCTCACCTGTGCCCCCCAACCCTCGCCTGTGCCTCCATCCCTCGCCTGCGCCCCCACCCCTCGCCTGTACCCCACGACCCCTGCCTGTGCCCTGAGACCCCGTCCTGTGACCCCAGACCCCACCTGTGCACCGTGACCCCCTCCTGTGCCCCCCGCTCCCCGCTTCTGTGCCCCTCGCCCCCCACCTGTGCCCTGCATCACCCACCTGTGCCCCCCAACCCCCACCTGTGTCCAGCGCCCCTTGCCTTTGCCCCCAGCCCCTTGCCTGTGCCCCCTGCTCCCTGCCTGTGCACCACAACCCCCACCTAGTCCCCATGAACCCCGCCTGTGCCCCACGTCCCCCACCAATGCCCCCTGCCCCTCACCTGTGCCCCGCATCCCTCACATATGCCCCACACACCTCGCCCGTGTCCCCTGCCCATGCCTATACCCCGCACCCCCCACCTGAGCCCCGCACCCCCTGCCTGTGCCCCTGCCCCTCGCCTGTGCCCCGCACCCCTCGCCTGTGCACTGTGCCCCCTGCCTGAGTCCCCCGCTCCATGCCTGTGTCCCCCGCTCCTTGCCTGTGCCCCTCACCCTACCAGCCTGTACCCCGTGCCCACCGCCTGTGCCCCGTGCCCCCTGCCTGTGCCCTGCGCCCCCTGTCTGTGCACCACACCCCTCGCATATGCCCTGAGACCCTCCTCTGTGACTTGAACCTCTTGCCTGAGCCCTGGAAGAACTAGGCCCCCTTAATCACACCCAAATCCATTTCCTTGGGCACAAAACCTTTGAGGGCCCCCATGCAGGTCACGGGCCCTCCCACATGCACAGCACCCTCAGCCCTCAGCAGCCCCACCCCTGACCTGTGCTGCTGGAGAGGAGTTGAGGCCCAGGAAGGTCAGTGGGGGGAGGGTGGTTGCAGGGGGCCCCGCCCCCGAGAGGACCCCGGGCTCTGCCTGGGGATCCAGGAGCCCGTCCATCCCAAGGGCCTGGCCCAGGCCCAAACAAGGGGGGCCCCGTCCCCCTCCCGGAGCCTACCTTCTGCCGGTGAGACGGCACGATGAAGAACGTTTCGTGCCGTGTTGTGAGTTTTCAGGAAGCTGTTCCTCTTGTGCCCGTGATCCGGCACCACCTCGTAGTCACCATTCAAACACGCCAGCGTCATCCTTGTGATGTGGACCTTCCTGCAACACAGCAGCCCCGCCATGCCCAGGGCGGCCCTCCCCGCGGGTGCATCCAGGACTCAGGCTCCCCATGTCAGTGGCAGCCCAGGCACTTGGACACACAGTGCCAGGAGGAAGCCGGCGTGCCCTCCGGACTCTGAGGCCACGGGGCCTCCCTTCCTCACGTGAGTGCAGGGGACGAGCAGAGAGAAGCGACAGCACCAGGTGGTCCGAGCCTCGGACCTCCTCTCCGTCCACTGTGGCTCCTGCAGAGGCCGGGGGTCCTTGGGCCCCCCCGCAGGCCCCTCCCAGGTGGCTCCGAGAAGCACCTGCACCAGTCCTCTGGCCCGGAGCGCATCGCCTCCCCCCGACTCACCCAGGCAGGCCAGCGGCCTCCATGACACTGGCCAGGATCTCGTCGTTGGACCACACGTCGTATTGCCACTTGCGCAGGCCGAGGACCCCGCAGAGGACCCTGCCGGTGTGCAGCCCCACACACATGTTCCTGTACACCTCAGTGGCCTCGGCCACCGACCTGCAAAAAACAGGTCATGGGCATGAGCTGGGCCCTCGTGTACACCCATGAGGAGAGGCTCTCCTGAACAGGCGGGAGCACGGGGTCCCCGCCCGGCTCTGGGACGCACGGCCACAGTCAGGTGCCGGAGGGAGTGCTGAGCCAGGTGACTAGCCCCTCTGCCGCCCTGGTCTGTCCACAGGTGGCCCCCACAGCAGGTGTGTCCAACGGGCCTTCCGCATGAGCCCTCGGCTCCTGCCTCCTACAGCCCCACCCACACCCCACGTGAGACGATGGGGTGCCCGCCCGGCCCCCTTGGGCTCCCCCGTAGACTGCGAGCTGGCCGCAGGGATGTCCAGTTCTCACCATTCAGTCTCCAGAGGACAGCGGCAGCCACCTTTTTGGACCCCTCCAGCCTCCCTGCCTCCAGAAAGGAGCTCCCGCATATCCCACGGGAAGGCCATGCTGGTGGCGGCCTGTCCTCTGCTGGTGTTGGGGAGCCGGAGCCAGATGGCTGGAGGCAGACGCCCCCACCCCGGAAGAGCCGAGGGCCGGACCCCTGGGAGTCAGCCAGCCCGCGTTCCTCAGCCACGCTTGCCAAGCCTCCAGCCAGCAGGAAGCCCTGGGCTCTCTCCCAGCTCTTCCAGAGCGCTCACCCTACTGTCCCCATCGTCCCCAGTGGGCAGGCAGGCCAGGACACCCATGCAGGCCAAGGACAGGGAGCCCTCTCCCAACGTCCCCTGTCCCCAGGCCTGGGGTCCAGGGATGGCACCAGAGGCCACTGCCAAGCCTCGCCCGTCTCCTGGGCGTCAGGGCGTCCTCCCAGAGACCAGCCCGGGGCTGCAGACCCCCACCTCCGAGGAGCCCAGGAGTGACGGCACTATTCCTGCAGCCGGCCCAGGTCCTGGTACCTCAAGGGTGATGTGTGCCCATCAGCACCTCGGCAGGGCGTGCCTGTGCCTCTGGCTGTCTCTGGACCCCAGGTGTGCGACAGCCACAAGAAGGCAGGGAGGTGCCCACGGGGAGCCCTGGGAGTGAGCACGCTGCCCGCACGCCGACCTCCAAGTAAGGGCAAAGCCACTTAGCAGGTAGCGGCCAGAGGCCACAGCCTCCTAATTACAGGCTGTCAGCGGCAGATGTGTCCTTCATGAAGGTCCCGCCGCACAGCCTCCACCCCTCCCAGCTGCCTGGCCGCGGGGCAGGGCAAGGCACAGCGCACAGCAGACTGGGCTGAAAGCAGCGAACGCCTCACCTCGTCTTCTAACCTCCAATGTCCCGGCTGCCATTCGCCAGCTCGCGAGACAGAGGAGGTGCTGCATGGACTTGAGCGTGCTCCAACCTCAAGCCCCCTGAGGGGCACCCCTGGAGCTGGAGCCAGGCCTCTGCGATGACGACGGGACAGCGGTTTCTGAGACCTCCACCCACATGTCCACGCTGGGGGACACAGCGGCCAGCGAGGCCCGAGGGGCTGCAGGAGGATCCAGGCAGGAAGGCCACACGCGGGGCCTCATGGACAAGCTCTGACCCGCCGCCCGGCGGAGTGGGCAGCCGTGGGGCCCGGACCCATGACGACAGCCAGAGCGATCGCTGGGAGGAGGTGCGGACCACCATCCACCGTGACTTCCGTTCCTCCTGAACCGTCCGCACAGAATTCCCTTTACCCAGCCCTTGAGAGCTGGCTCCCGGCTAGGATGAGGGTCCTGTGTTCCCAGAGCCTCTGCCCACCGGGGGGGGGGACCGCACAGGAGCCATGTCTGTCAAACCGCAGAGAGGCTGTCAGCCCAGCACCGACTCTGCAGGCCCAGGCAGGCCCAAGACGGCCCCGTGCCCGGTGTGGCTCTGGGCAGCAGGCGGTCATCGTGCACGTCGGCTCCTGGTACTGGTACCGAGGGGACTGCCCAAGGCAGCACGATGCCCGACCCCGTGGGCGGGGTGGCCCTCCCTCCACGCACAGGTCTTGGGGTCTCCACCGAGGAACCAAGCCATGCAAATACTATACACAGTTCAAAAAATTCAATTGAGGGACACCTGGGAGGCTCAGCTGAAGCGTCTGTCTTCAGCTTAGGTTATGATCTCAGGGTCCTGGGATCAAACCCCATATCGGGCTCCCTGGTCAGCACGGAGTCGGCTTCTCCCTCTGCCCCTCACCTTGCTTGTGTTCACGCTCTCGCCCTCTAATCAATTTTTAAAAATCAAAATAAATAAATAAATAAATAAATAAATAAATAAATAAATAAATGTCAAGCAGCGATGCTCAAAACGCAAAACCAAAATGAAATAAGCCCTAAGGGTGACACCGTCGGGTGGGCGACGGCATCGGGATGGCGACCGCATCCGGGTACGGCGACTACGCGTCCAGTGGGACGTCAGCTGCAGACAAAACAAAGAAAGGCCTCGAGGAACCCAAAACTGCACGTGGGGTCCTGTCGCACGTTTCGAGCGGGCAACATCCCTCTGAGCCTTCGATGCACAGAGACATGAAAGAGGGAAAGGCCGTCGCCAGCGCGGGGACTTCCAGCCTCGGGGAGAAGGGACGTGCAGGTGAGAATCAAAGGAGCGGAGTGACTCAGTGGTCGGAAAGAGCAACACAAACACAGAACTCGCAATTATTCTTCTAAAACACAGCCTCACCCCTGCGTCCTGAGACGCCGGAGGACAAGGAGCTGGAAAACCAGTTCCCGTGGATGGAAGCAATTGCTGCATCTGTGTGCGGGGGGGCGTCTCGCTGTCCAGGGACATGGGCTGGGGGCGGCCTCGTCCCTGGAGGCAGATGGCACCAGCGGGGAGGCCCCAGAGCAGGGGGAATGCATCCAGGCACAGCGGGCACCCACAATCCCAGGAACGCCCGGGACGGAGGGGCCAGAAGGCGGCTCCGGGGCGCCCATTCCTCAGTCGGAAAGCACATCGGTGACAAAAGCCAAGCGGGCACCGTTTTTGAGGATCACCAATCAGCTGACGTGTGAACCTTCTTCAATGTAAAGAATCACGAGCCAATAAGTGCAGGAACAATGATGGCAAAAGTTCACCGCAGTAAGTTGCCAAGCGCCCCGCTTTCCGGGCAGCTGCCACGGCCCCCCATGGGACGGACGTCATGGGAAGCAGCCGGCAGGTGGGTCGCATGCATGCAGGGACCATGGAAACCATGAGCCTTGAACCACCTGGGAGCCGGCCAAGGGGCACGCCAGGGGACGAACAGGGAGACCGGCGGCACCCAGGAAGGCTCCCCAACATGAAGGAACCAGGCAGGGTCCCAGCCCCAGAGGCCGCGACGACCAGTCCCGCTGTCTCCATGGTAGCCCAAGGGTCTGGAGCCCCCACCCCACCCCACGTGCTCTACTTGCCCTGCCACCCAGGCTGGCTGCCAGATCACAGAGGAGGGGACACCAGAGCCAGGGTCCATGTACCGACTGTCAGGCCCATCGCCCGCCTCGCCCTTCCTCTGTGGAAACCCCGTGAAGGCCCCACCACGCAGCCCAGCCCCCTCTGTGCCCCGCATGCCTTGCCCTGCCCTCTTCAGGGTCTGTGGGGCCGTGACCAGTGGCACGAGCTCCGTGCCATCGGACAATGCCAAACATACATTAAACCCAGACACGTATCCCGCCTGGAACGACGCTGCCAAGGAGAGAACACCTGACATGATGAGCAGGTGCCACAGCCCAGAGAGACCCAGAGCTTCCATGCTGGCGGTCCACTGGGTGGGTGACAAAGGCATCACGGCGGCCTCGTCATTCTCGAGGGAAGGGCTGGGGCCCAACTGTGAGCACAAGGTGCGGTGACATCTAGAACCCGGGAGGAGAGCCGCCAGCCAGAGGGGCTACAGGGGTCAGGTGGGGCCGTTGTGTCCTCCCTGCCATCATGCATAGGTGAGTCCACGCGACACGTTCCCCAGCCCCCGAAGGCAGGGCTGGACCTCTCCCTGCAGCTTCTCTGAGCGTGTCCCCAGAAGCACGCAGGCACCCCCAGGGTCGCCAGGTGCCTCCAAGCTTCCCGGGGGCCCACACCCCACAGCCCTGAGCTGCCAGGGACGAGCAGTGATCGTCTCCTCCTGAAACGAAGCTACATCTCTGCACACAGAAGCAGGCGAAGCGGGGATGACCAGGTGAGTGACCCTGGGGAGGAGGACCCCAGGCCCCTGGGGGACTATGCACTGGGGACAGCCCGGCCCCCGGCCCCCACCCCCAGGGACTGCGCACTGGGGACCGGGCACCGGGGCAGCCCCCTGGGTACCACGCAGCAGGGACGGGGGATCGTGAACCGGGGCAACCCGGACTGCGGCTGGGCTTCCACCCACGGGAAACCCCAGTGGTCGCATTCCACACACCGCCTGCTGTTTCAGGGAAGTGTTTATTTCCTGCTCATTAGGGAAGAATTAAATCGGGCTCATCATAATGCAGGAAGCTCCAAAAAATTAAAACTCAGCGAGAACCCACAGCCCTGGGGCCCTCGTCCCCGCAGCCCACCCCCGACGGCTCGTGGCTGCATGTGCACATGCTCTGCAGCCGGTTTGTGCCCCTGGCCGTCATGCACATGCCTCCACAACGTCAAGGCTCGCCAGGGGGGACAGTCCCCCAAGCTGAGGGTGGACGCCGCCTGCTCTGCCCCCTCCTCCCTTGGGACAGCCGGGCCCAGTCCTGACCACACCGCCCCATGAGGGCCCCTCTGGCTTGGGACACTCCAGGCGAGCCACCACGTGCCCCACAGCCTGCCTGCGTGCAAGCCTGACGGCACGGGCATAGCACGTCAGCACGGGGCAGCTGGGAACGCAGCTGGGGACGCAGCTGGCCGTCGCACACACTCCCTGCCCGCAGCACGCTCCGGGAGGAGGCCACCTCCGGGGATGAGGCCACCGGGGCTCCTCATATTCACTGGCCAGGAAGCCAAGGCGCGAGGAGACCCAAGGACGCCACTGAGTCTTCGCGCTGCCTGCTGAGCCCAGGGGAGCCCGGTGAGGAGGAGGGACGTGGGCACACACTGCAACGAGCTCTGGCTCCCAGACTGGCTTCTGTGGCCACACGCAGAGGATCCCCGGGCACTGGAGATGGACAACCTCACCCTCATCGGTCCTCATGGTCACCTTCCGGCGGCTCCCGGGGGAGCACAGCACCGCGGCTTTGGCCAGCCTCTCCGTGTCCTCACCGCCCCGTCTTCCCTCACAATCCCAAACAACACGCTCCCTGCATTCCTATCCAGCGGGTCGGGGGGCCAGGAAGGCTCCCCACTGCATGTGCGGCGGAGATTGCGCAGACTGGCCAAGCCCGGGGCGGGGTCCCAAGGTGAGCCCCCGCGTGGACATCATGCGCCCTGACAGGAAATGCTTCCCAGGCTTGTCCAAGCTGGCCGACTGCGCTGGACCCCACGCCAGTCTAGTCCGAGTGTATACGCCTGCTGTGTGACAGGCACAGGCCGCCTGGGGGCTGAGAACCGACCAGAGTGCACCAAGCTCCGGCCGGGAACTCCTGGGGCGCAGCCCTGACGGAGGATGGTCTCCAGCTGTCAGCCCCGAGGGGCGCGTGGGACCCAGGCCGCCTCCAAGGCTGGCACAGCCAGAGTCTGGGCCTCCGCAGGGAGCCTGCACGCTCATGGAGCAACGTCTGCTTCTCCCAGTGGGGCTGCTCTCCCCGCATCCAGAGAAGAGCCCTGTGGTCAGAGCAGATGTAAACCTAAAGTGGCTCAAGCAATAAATACTGTGTCCATCTGCGGTCCGCTGGGCACAAGGGTAAATAAACATCCGGAGACCGTGGAGACCAAGCCAACACGCTCACCCTCGGTCTCACTGCTCACAGCGACCCTGGTAAGGCGGGGTGAGTCTGGGTGACCGCATGCAGGTGCACTCATGGGGCTCATTCATCACTGGCTGGCCCGCCCTCCTCCCTGCAGAGCACCCACATGCAGACCCGCTGGTGACCCGAACAGGCTGGACCCCACTTTCCCTCTTCTAAAGGGAATGGCTCGTTTGCCCAAACATAAATGGCAACAATGCAGAACAGGGTTTATAACAAGAAGTGAAACATGCACAGCAGCAACCTCACAAAGGCCAGGAAGGGAGGCACATGAGGAGGCACATCCGCGAGATCCTCGGACGACGTCAAGGAACCTGCCGCAGACCCTGGAGCAGCCAGCCCAGTGACAGAGCCAACGGTGCACACTCATGAGCCAACAGAGGTGCAAGGGCAGAGTCACAGAACGCACCCCCTACACCCACAGAATGGCAGGAAAAGTAAAACCACGACACAGAACAGATGGGACAAACCAGGGATCCCTGGGTGGTGCAGCGGTTTGGCGCCTGCCTTTGGCCCAGGGCGCGATCCTGGAGACCCAGGATCGAATCCCACATCAGGCTCCCGGTGCATGGAGCCTGCTTCTCCCTCTGCCTGTGTCTCTGCCTCTCTCTCTCTCTCTCTCTCTCTCTGTGACTATAATACATAAATAATAAATAAAAAAAATAATTAAAAAAAAAAAAAAAGATGGGACAAACCAAACCCGGGCTGACGGCACAGCACAGCAAACGCAGACGGTCAGATTCGAGGGAGAAAAGACAAACCCAGCCCGTTAGAGAAAGACATGAACCCCTTGGGGGAAAAGAAAGGGGGATGGAAAAGACATGCTTCCCGACAATAATCAAAGGAAAGCTGGAACGGCTATGCTCACACAGGACGTTAGGTCTCCAGGTAACGAGGGTCATTTCTTCATGAAAATAGGGGATTAGGGGAGCGTGGGTGGCTCAGTAGGTTGAGCATCCGACTCTTGGTTTTAGCTCTCCCTCTGCTCCTCTCCTGGCTCACACGCACACACACACTCTGTCTCTAAAAAACCAGAATGGGACCGCTGGGTGGCTCAGTGGTTGAGCGCCTGCCTTTGGACCACGGTGTGACCCCGGGGTCCTGGAATCGAGTCCCATATCGGGCTCCCTGCAGGGAGCCTGCTTCTCCCTCTGCCTGTGTCTCTGCCTCTCTTTCTGTGTCTCTCATGAATCAATAAAATCTTAAAAAAGTTAATTCATCAAGAGGACCTAAGAACCCTAAATGTTACAAATCAAATAGCAGAGCTCGAGAACACAGGAAGCAGACAGATCTCTAAGTATGTCGCAGACTCCATACCCCTCGATCAGGAACTGAGAAACCCGGGAGCCAGGACATAAGTAATGACGCAGAGTAAGAACGTGAGCAGCCCGTCCCCAGCCAGCCTCAGCGTGTGTACACAACACCCCAGAACACAAGGATGGCACGGAAGCACAGTGCATCTTGTTGCTCAGTTACTGAGGAGACCGTGTTCTGAACCGTACACTTAAGAGGACTCAAATTTTTGATAAAATGTGTTCTCTGACCACAACAGAATTAAACGTGAAGTCAAAAACAGAAAGACCTTTAAAAAAATCCCTCACAAAACATATCTCTAAATAAGCCATGGGTGTAACCACAATTAAAAGGGAAATTAGAAAGCATCTTGAACCAAGGGGAAATGAGGACACAGTGTCACAGCAATGCGGGGATGCCACCTTAGCCAGACACCTGCCTGGTCTGCGGCACCAACTCTTCACATTTGGAGGGAAAAGATCCTGATCAGCAGTCTCAGCTTCCATCTTCCCAAACTACAAAAACAAGAGTAAAAGAAAAACAAGGAAAGCACAAGAATCACAACAATAAAATATCAGAGCAAAACAATAAAACAGAGAAATCAATGAAACCAAAAGCAAACTCTTTACAAAAATCGATATCATTGATAAACGTGCAGCCAGAATGATGGGGGAGAGAGGGAAGATACAAATTAGCACAGTCAGAAAAGGAGGAGATGATGTCACTGCTGCTTCTGCAAATATTAGAAAGCTAACAGGGAAATACCATAAACACCTTTATTCTAACAATCTCGGTGACTTAGCTCACGTGGACAGATACCTTGAAAGACTATGAAACACAAAGCTCACTCTGATATATGTACATAGGCATATCGTATATGGATATATCACATACATATAAAAAAAAAACGATTCTAGGGACCCCTGGGTGGCTTAGCAGTTTAGTGACTGCCTTCGGCCCAGGGCATGATCCCGGAGACCTGGGATCGAGTCCCACATCGGGCTCCCTGCATGGAGCCTGCTCTCCCTCTGCCTGTGTCTCTGCCTCTCTCTCTCTCTCTCTCTGTGTGTGTGTCTCATGAATGAATAAATAAAATCTTTTTTAGAAAAGCCCTGATTTTATAGATATATATATATATAATAGCCCTATTTTAAAAAATTGAACCTGTACATAAAAACTTCCAGGGGTGCCTGGGCAGCTCAGTCAGTTAAGTGTCTGCCTTCTGCTCAGGTCATAATCTCAGGGTCCTGGGAGGGAGCCCCCAGTTGGGCTCCCCGCTCAGTGGGGAGCCTGCTTCTCCCTTTCCAGCCTACTTGTGCTCTCTCATGCTCTCTCTCTAATACATAAATTTTCTTAAGAATTCTTTAAAAGTTTCAGAAAGAAAATCTCCAGAAAGTGGAACAGGAGGAAACATGCCCAAACTCTTCCAGGAGACCAGCCTGACCAAGATTCCACATGAAGACGACATAAGGAAAGCCACAGAATAGCATCCTTCAGAAACATAACAGGAAGACATCTAAAATAATTTTAGCCCACATGCACATACTCACACATGGACACCTGCACACATATACGTGAACAAGCATGTCCATATGCACATGTGTGTGCACAACTGCATACGCACATGCTCTCATGCATGTATGCACTGCACTCGCGGATATCCATACACACGTGCATTCCCCCACACACACAGCTATATGGACATGTCCCACCACGTCCCACTGCAGCCCACCCACCACGTCGCTCCCACGTGTGCAGCACCCGCTGTCTGGTGTGCGCACTTCTCTCGATAAAGGTATTTAAGCCAGAGTCCCAAACACAAGCACGTGTCCTGGTGAAAGAGCCAAGTAGTGAATAAAAAGGGACACATCTTATACACCAGCAAACCTGACAACCTAGAAGAAATGAATAAATCCCTACAAACACTCAACCGACCAAGACTGAATCATAAAGAAACAGAAAATCTGCAGACATTTCTAGTACAGAGACTGAAGCAGTGATCAAAAGCCCCCAACACAGAAAAGCCCAGGACCGGATGGCTTAACTAGTGATCTCTACCAAACGTTTGAATAAGATCACCAACAATTCTTAAGCTCTAAGAAAGCTCCCAAATTCACTCTATGGGGCCAGCATTACCCTGAACCCAAAACCACTGGACCTGACCAAAAAAAGATGATGATCTTTTTTTTAAAAATTTATTTATGATAGTCACAGAGAGAGAAAGAGAGAGAGGCAGAGACACAGGCAGAGGGAGAAGCAGGCTCCATGCACCGGGAGCCAGACGCGGGACTCGATCCCGGGTCTCCAAGATCGCGGCCTGGGCCAAAGGCAGGCGCCAAACCGCTGCACCACCCAGGGATCCCCGATGATCTTTTACTAATACCAATACCCCCAATGATCACAGATGCAGAAATCCCCCCAAACACACGAGCAAGCCACTTCCAACAGTACATTAAAGGGACTGGACACCACAACCAAGTGGGATTTGTTCCCAGGATGCTAGGATGGTTCGATATCCACAAATCGATGGATGTGATGCATAGCATTAACAGAAGAAAGGGTAGAAATACATGATCCTCTCAGCAGATGCAGAACAAGCATTTGACAGGACGCAACATCCTTTCAGGATAAAAACTCCCAACACGGTAGGTGCAGAGGGCACGTTTCTCGACACAGTGAGGGCCGGGGATGCCAAGCCCACAGCACACATCGGCCCCGACAGTGAGAACAGGAGAGCTTCTCCTGCAGGGTCAGGAGTGGACAGGGAGGCCACTCCCATCCAACAGCATAAGTCCCAGCCTCAGCAACCGGGCATGGAAAGAAAATCACACACTATCTCCTCTGCAAATGGCTTAGTATCTACAGAAAACCCTAAAGATGCCACCAAGAACTTGTCAGAACTAATAACTGAATTCAGCAAATTTTCAGGATGTGAAATTAACACACAGAAATCTGTGGTGTTTCTGCACACAAACAATGAATGCTCAGAAAAGCGGAGAAAATAATTGTATTTACAACTGCATCAAAGAGAATAAAATACCCAGGAATAAATTCAATGAACAAAAACAGGAAGGCAAGTCTAATGACTTGAGAGATGTTTGGAACACGTCCTGTCCCCAGAGTAGGCCCAGCAGATGTCCACCGCGTGAGCCCCGAGTGGGTTGCCGATGCAAAAGGATGGTGACATCGCAGCTGGGGTGCAAGCCCGGGAGGCCCCGCCTGGGCCAGGGGGAGCCCAATGTATCCTGAGCTGATGAAGAAAGAACGGGACAGGACAGCGAGCCCCCACATCACACATTTCATCCCGAGAACAAGAGCCAGACCATGCATCCCTGGGACAGCCTCTCTGCCCTCCACCCTGCGGTCAGGGAGGCCCACATCTGTAGCCCCCACCCCGAGCAGAAGTGGGCCAGCCAGCACACCCCTCCCTCACACTGGGGATGCCATGGTCCACACGAGAGGACACTGAGAAGTGGGCTGCACTCAGAGTCACACGCCATGTAAGTAAACTGGCGGAAGCCAGGGAGAAGACATCTGCCAACCGTGTACCCACGGAAGGACAAGCTAAGACTCTACAGACTCCTGTCATCCTGGGGTCGGGGGCTGTTGTAAGCGACCCAAGCAGGGGCGGGGGTTGGCGGTAGCCTGGTGGCACTGCTGACCACTGAGTCACTGAGGGAACACATCCCCTCCGGGACCAGGAAAGACAGATTCGGACAGTGGGGGGAGGGCACACCCCTCACATCAGCAGCCTGTCTTCAGAGCCCCAGTGGCCAGTGAATCCTCATCCAGAAGATTCTTCGTGGAGGGGCAGGGGAAAGTCGCAGGCCCTGGAAAGCTTAGAGCAGCACCCAGAAAGCCCCGGGCCACCAGGCACCCCGGCCTCGGACAAAACACATGTTCTGACTCTAATATGTGAGCTCCACACGCCACACGGGACTCGTCACCCTGACTCCTCCATCAGGCTTCCCCAAAACCACAGGTGTCAGGGAGGGAGGAGGTCCCGGAGGCTCCGGAGGCCGAGCCTCAGCTGCTCCCCAGGGCACGAGGCCCGCACCCCTGCTCGCAGGCTTCCAGGGCACCTCATGGCCCGGCGCGCCCGCAATGGACAGAGCCGACCCCCGCCCTTCATCCTGGTGAAAGACCCAGCAGCCTTCCCCACACGGGGTCCAGCAGAGCCCACAGCAGCGGGTGCCTCAGGAGAAAGGCCTCCAGTGCCAGCCCGGTCAGAGCAAGTGGCGAACTCCCAACTGGGCATCTCAAGATCCTGACCAGCCTCCAGGAGACTCCGGGTGGAGGGCGGGGGGCAACGTCCAAGGGCCGCATGCCGGCCCCCTCAAGGCCCAGTGGTCAGCTCGTGCCACTTGTTCCTGAAGCCACGAGTCGGGGGCGGCGGGCAGCGTGGGTGTGGGAGGCCGCGGACAGGGTTCTGCAAGGTCAAGGTGCTTCATGTGCCCCGGGTGCAATCGTGGGCGCCTTTCCACCCCCATACGCTGACAGGTTCCCGTGCGGAACACACGTCTTTTCCGGGCCAACGCACGACCCGTCTAGCCTCTCTGTGCCCCCGCACGGCCTCGACTGCACGTTTGGCAGCAACGGGACCGGCGAGCTACGTGCCCCCCCCTGCAGCCCGGCACCCCACAGCCCCCATGCGGGCACCCCGCTCGGAGGCACAGAGTGGGAGGTCGGGACCCCACGGGCTGCCCTGCTCTGGGCCAGAGGCGGGACACGGGCCAGCGGGAGGCCAGCGGACCAGGGGTGAAGCGGACAGCAGAACAGCAGGGCCCAGGTCACCGCCCTACACGCACCTCATCACTCCTTCCCTTCCCCCCCGCCACGATGATCCACCCTGGGAAACTGAGGCCCCCTGGCTGGTCAGCCCCGTGAGTGCTGGTGAAGCTGCCCGCGTGCAGGAGGAATCTGTGTCCAGCAGGCCGGTGGGGGCGCTCCTCTGCCTGGCGCTCTGCATGCACCTGGTCCGGGGCCTCCCCGCACCCCCACCTGCCGGCCGGCGCTCCCCTCCCTCCTGGCGTCGCCCACACCCTGTAGTCAGGCACAGCCCTGCCCGGTGGGCCGCAGGGCACCCTCAGCGTGGGCCACGTAACCAGCCACCAGTGATGGGGGTGATGCCCGGAGGTCACCTGCTGACAGTTGGGACCAGGGGCAGGGGGGGGAGTTCGCATGGGGAACTGTGGGGGGTGGGGGACAATCCGAGGCCGGGGCAGGGCATATCGGGGTCCAGATGAGCACCCCAAGACCCACAGGTTGGCAGGGCCACAGGGCAGTGGGGCAGGAGCCACAGGGCCGGCCAGGGAGTGCCCGGCGTAATCTGCTGCCTCTCTCATTCGGCCTCTGGGTCCCCACCAGGAGGCCGGCCTGTGGAGGAGGGTGCCCCGAAACCCTGCTCATCCGTGCCAGCCCCCTCCCCCCGTGAGGAAACACTGCCCACTCGGGCCCCCGGTGCACTCCTCCTCGTTGCTCCACGGCCAGGTCAGAGCAGCCATGCCCACTGCTGCCCCACCTGGCACCTGGCGCAGGCTGGGCCAGGCCACAGGAGCGGGATGTCCGCACCCCTCACGCACTAATGCTCTGGCCTCCCTTGCTGCAGCGCTCCCCCAGGGGGGCTCCAGCCAGGGGTCCCAGGGAGCGAGGCCCCGGCCCTGGCTGCTTCCAGACCACTGCCCCATTCACCACCTGCAGAGCAGTGGCACCTGGCCCCTCAACCACAGGGGTTCCTGGCAGGTGACTGGTCCTCGCTGCCCCCACCGTCATCGCCACCAACAGACACAGCTGCGCTCAGGACGTGCGGCCCTGGGCTGAAGGGACTGCTGCACACTCTACAGCCCTGAGCTTCTGGCCTCTGCACACCTGCCCCACGTCCCTGGCCTCCTGTATCTGCCCCACGTCCCTGGCCTCCTGTACCTGCGCTCACCCCCCGCCTCCTGTACCTGCCCCATGCCCCTGGCCTCCTGTACCTGCCCTCACCCCCCGCCTCCTGTACCTGCCCCACACCCACGGCCTCCTGTACCTGCCCCATGCCCCTGGCCTCCTGTACCTGCCCCATGCCCCCAACCTACTGTACCTTCCCTATGCCCCTGGCCTCCTGTACCTGCCCCATGCCCCTGGCCTCCTGTACCTGCCCCACGCACCCAACCTCCTGTACCTGCCCCATGTCCCCGGCCTCCTATACCTGCCCCACACCCGTGGCCTCAGCACACTGGCTCCTCAGGACTGTCCCGCCCTCTGCTTTCCAAAGCCCACACTGCTCTGGACACAGGGCCCTGTCAGGGCCTCCAGGCTACAGGTGTCCCGCCCTGGAAGCCCCAATCCGTATTCTCTCCTCCTCCCACCTACCCCCTTCCCGCCACTCTCCTACTCTGGGAGGAAAATGCAGTCCACGTGATGGGCCCTGCTCAGTCTACACCAGGGCTCTGGGTGCACCTCGTGTGGCTGGAGAGTCCTGCATTTGCCCCTCCTCCCTCGGGGCCCGCACCTGCCACCCAGGCCACAGGACTCCCTCTGCCCTCCGGGCGGGACACGTGGACCCGGCTGCATCCCCCTCGGCAGCTAACACACCGACCTGTGGTTCTTCCTCTCGTCTGAGGACAACACGCTTCTCCGGGCCCCTGCTGCCCCTGCCAGTTCTGCACCATCTGCCCGCAGCAAGCCAGGAAAGGCCCCCGCCCCCTTGGCCCCCCCAGCCCACCCGCCCTCACGGCGGCCCAGGCTCTGCCCAGGTCAGGTCCCAGCACCCAGCACCCCTCACTGCCCCTTGGGCCCATGCACATGCCTGGGGCCTCTCCACCGACAGCACCCGTCCCCCTGCCCTGTGCCTCTGCACTCCACGTGGGACCCGACGCCTGGGCCAAGGAGCCACACCTCCAGTCTGGCCCCATCCCAGCCTGCTGCGCCCTTAACTCCAAAACCCAAGAACCCACCAAAAGGGAGAATCCTGGACCGACGTCCCTGATGAACATGGAAGCACACCTTCTCCACAAGATACGACCCAACAGGAGGCAACGGGACATTATTAAGAAGTTACTCACCATGACCCAGTGGGGTTTATCCCCGGGCTGCAAGGCTGCTTCAGCACTCGGCGAGCACTCGATGGGCTTCATCAGATCTGCCAGAAAGAAAACAAGAACCAGATGATCCTCTCAAGAGACAAATGCAGAGGAAGCATTTGACAAAATACTGCATCCATGCCAGATCCAAACGCTTCAGAGTACGGGCACACAGGGAACGTTCATCAGCCTCTTGAAAGCCATCCCCGAGAAGTCCGTGGCAAATTATCATCCTTAATGTGGAAACACTGGGAGCCTTTCTTCGAAGATCAGGAACGAGAGACAGGGATGTCCACTCTCACCACATCTATACAACATACTAAAAGATATCTTGGCCTCAGCAATCAAGCGACAGAAAGAAATAAAAGGCATTCAAATTGGCAATGAATGAGTCAAACTCTCCCTCTTCACCGATGACATGGTACTGTACCTGCAAAACCCAAGAGACTCCACCCCAAGATTGTAAAACTCATACAGCAAATTCGGCAGCGTGGCCGGATCCCAAATCAATGCCGAGCAATCATTCAACTCTTTATACGGCAACGATGAGACTGAAGAAAGAGAAATTAATGAGTCCATCCCAGTGACAACTGCACCCAAAAGCATGAGATACGTAGGATTACACCTGACCAAAGACGTAAAGGATCTCTACCCAAAAAACCACGGAACACATCTGAAAGAAATTGAGGAGGACACTAAGAGATGGAAAACTATTCCATGCTCCTGGATTCGAAGAATTCATATATTGGGAAAATGTCAACGTGACCCAGGGCAACCTACACATTGAACTCAATCCCTATCATCAAAAATACCAAAGGCTCCCTTCAGAGAGTTGCAACAAATCATCTGAAGATTAGTGTGGAATCAGAAAAGACCCCGAATGGCCAGGGCAGTATTAGAAAAGAAAACCACAGCTGGCGGCATCACAATGCCGGACTTCAGGTTGTGCTACAAAGCTGTGCTCATCAAGACTGTGCTACTAGCACAAAAACAGACACACGGACCAATGGGACAGAATAGAGTCATCCAGAAGTGGACCCTCAACTCTACAGTCAAGACCATATATTCAACCAAGCAGGAAAAACCATCCACTGGAAAAAAGACAGTCTCTTCACTAAAGGCTGCTGGGAACGTGGGATGGGACAGCCACATGCAAAAGAATGGTACTGAAGCATTCTCTCACACCATACACAAAGATAAAACTCAACATGGATGAAGGATGTAAATGTGAGACAAATTCCATTAAAACCCTCCAGGAGAACACAGCCAACAACAACACCCTTCTTGAACTGGGCCACAGCAACTTCGGGCAAATTACATCAGCCACCGAGGCCAGAGAAACAAGAGCGAAGATGGATCGCTGGGACTTCATCAAGATGAGCAGCTTCCGCACAGCAAAAGAAACACTCAGCAAAACTCAAAGACAACGTCCAGACTGGGAGAAGATACGTGCACATGACCTGTCACATAAAAGGCCTGCATCCAAGATCTCTGAAGAACTTCTGCAACTCCACAGCAAAGAGACCAACCATCCAATCCAGAAATGGGCACAAGACAGGAAGAGAAAAGTCACACAGGAAGACATAGACGTACATGGCCAAAAGCACACGAGACCATTATCCGCATCACTGGCCGCCAGTGAAATACAGATCAAAACCACTATGAGATCCCACCTGACACTAGTGAGAATACTAAGAAGATAGGAAACACCAAATGTTTGGAGGCTGTGGAGAAAGGGGAACATTTTCAAAATGCAAAAATTTCAGAAGTAGCCGTACTCACCTGTAAGGGACCAAGGAGGGGGGGGCGGGCTCCCAGCCAGGCTAGGGAGCTTAGGGGGGGACCTGAGAGCGGGGAGGGGGGCAGGGGCGAGGTGTGGGAGGGGGGCGGAGGAAGAGCCAAGGGCCTTGGTGGAGCTCCTGGGGCCCCGCATCCCAGGCCCTAAAGCCACTGCCCCAAGGCCCTGCCCTGAAAGTGGACGGTGCCTGCATCCTAACCCCTCTGAGCGAGTGGATGGGTTCGGGGGCACCTCCCTGAGCCCGGGGGAGGGGCCCCGCACCCTCCCTGAGCCGCCCATGTGAGACCCGGCCTGACCCATAGGAGGCCCCACTGCCACCCCCTCCGCCAACAGGTCCCACCACTCCTCCCCCGCACAGCCCTCTGCCCGGCACCCTGGCGGCCCAAAGGGTATCGGCCCAGCTCGCCACGGGGCCGCCTGCATGCGGCCCCCGAGGCCCACTGTCCCCTCCCGACCCCTCCCTGGCACCCGCCGTGCCACCAGGGAGGGCCCGATACCTCTCGCACAGCCACCCCGGGGCCCCTCACGCCTCCCGGGGCCCACGCTGACCTGCGCACCGGGGGCCGAGGCCTGCAGAGCTGCTGCTGGGAGCCCGGGGCGCGGGGAACCGCGGGCCTGGACCGGTGGCGCGGCCGTGCAACCTCCTGCCAAGGCCAGGTCCGCATCTGGGCACAGCTTCTCCTGTGGCCACGCCCTGGCCCCCTTCAGGTCACTCTCGGGTCAGGCACGGGGCAAGCTCCTGGCCAGGCCTGGCCATGCCCCCCCACAAGGCCCGCCGCAGAGCCTCTGTACAGCGACCCCCTCCACGGAGCCTACAGGGGACCCGAGACCGCCTCTGCCTCCACCCGCTAGTCTAGTTGGGGCGCCAGGGTCCGAGGCTAAGAATGCATTTAACCAAGGAGGTAAAAGACCTATACTCTGAAAACAATAAAACACTGAAGAAGGAAACTGAAAACGAAACAAATGGAAAGATATGCCCTGCTTATGGATCAGAGAAATTAATATATTTAAAATGTCCTTACTACCCAAAGCAATCTACAGATCTAACACAATCCAAATCAAAATACAAATAGTACTCTTCACAGAAGGCAAACAAATACTGCTAAAATTTATATGGGACCACAGGAGATCCCAAATAGCCAATGTAATTTTTTTTCCTGGTTTGGAAGATGCATTTTTTAATTTTTTATTTAAATTAAATTAATTGGAAGAGGCAAGATGGCAAAAGGGGAGGGATCCTCCTTTCATCTCGTCCCCTTATTTAGCTAGATAACTCTCAAATCATCCTGAAAACTATGAATTCAACCTGAGATATAAGGAAAGAATGGCTGGAACAATACAAATAGAAAAGTGAGGGGATCCCTGGGTGGCTCAGTGGTTTGGCGCCTGCCTCTGGCCCAGGGCAGGATCCTGGAGTCCCAGGATCCAGTCCCACATTGGGCTCCCGTCATGGAGCTTGCTTCTCCCTCTGCCTGTGTCTCTGCCTCGCTCTCTCTCGCTCTCTCTCTCTCATAAATAAATAAATCTTAAAAAAAAATAGAAAAGTGACCATTTTTTGCAAGGAAGGAGTGTGGGGAGAAGAGAAATGGAGGGGCCATACTGGAAGATAAATGGTGTGGGGGTGTGGAGGAGCCTCTGTAAGCTGGTACTGGAAAGTGATGTGGCCCTGGAGCTCAAAATTGGGACCTTTAGAAATCTGCTCCTGTGAGAGACTTCCCTGCCTGAAAGATACCCAGGGGTGAAGTGGGGGCAGAATTAAAGGTGGGACAGTGGGGATCAATATCCCTGGAAGTGCAGAAAGAACAGGAGTGTCTCAGCTGAAGGAATTCCAAGCATTGCTGCAGGGAAATGGCTTTAAATAACTGAGCCAGGGAGGGGACCCTCAGCTTGTTTTGCCCTAAACAATGAACCAAGGCTGGCTTGGGTGACTGCTCTGGGTGTTGGGCCCCTGAAAAGGATGGGAATGCAGCAACCCTCTGTCTTCTTTCAGGAAAGGCAGAGCGGGTGCACACTCAACCAGATGAACACTCTGTGAACACTCCTGCAATGGACAGAAACAGGGTGACCCTCTCCTTCCTCTACGAGGGGGCGTGCAGTTCCATGCCCTAGTGGGGGAAGCTCTCCCTGCCAGAGCCCTGCAAATCACACAAATCAGTGTCCCTCCATCTTCCCCCTGGAGGATGTGAGTGGGTGGGCACCATAGCAGTCTGTAGAGTTTGACACACACCACGATCTTTCAGCTCTGGGGTTGGAGATGGGGGCCAGTCATTTTTATTTCCACCCTCTTAAGTGCTGTGGAAAGCCTTCAGGGAACAAAAGCCACAAACAGCAAACAGCTTAAACTGAGCCCAGGCCCCTGGCAAGGGGCAGGCAACTCTGCCCAGGCACAGACACCTGAGAACCAGCACAGCAGACCTCCCAGACCCCAGAATACTGGCTGGAAGAACACGGGAACAGCAAGTTTACTGACCAACCAGGACTGGAAAACTCCAGTGGGAGGGTAAAATAATATATATAAAGAACTCAAGGTTTTTTCTTATGGTTTGTTCGTCTTTCAGTTCAAATTTTTCCTGTGTTTTTTTTTTCCCATTTCAACTAGTTTTTTTAATCCACTTTTTCTTTTTAAATCTTTTTTTAACTTTCATATTTTACAATTACATGTTACAGATATGTTTTTCATTTTTGGCTTCCTTTGACTCTATTCAATTTCGTTTTTATAAAATATATGTAATATATATAATAAATATATTTTTATAATATATATATATATTTGTTTTCTTTATAACTTTAGAATTTAGGATCTTCTAACATATAGACCAAAATACACTCAGGACTAAGTGGATCATCCTGTTTTGTCCGCTCTGAGGTTATATTCTCTCCTCCCCTTTTTTCTTTTCTTTTCTTTTCTTTTTTTTTTTTTTTTTTGGTGTGTGTGTGTGTGTGTGTGTGTGTGTGTGTGTTTCTTTGTGTTTTGTTTCTTTCCTGGTTCCTAACCTCTTCAGATTCTTCTAGTGTGTATTTTGCTTGGGTCGTTGTTGAAAATTTTAGTTCTGTTGACTCATACAGCCATTCTTCACTGGAAAAATGACTAGAAGGAGGAAATCACAACAAAAGAAATAACAGGAGAGAATATTCTCTGCCACAGATCTAATGGATATGAATTTAAGAAAATGTCAGATGGAATTCAGGATAACAATTATAAAGTGACTAGCTGGACTTCAAAAAAGCATAAAAGACTCTAAAGATTCTCTTACTGCAGAAATGAGATCTAATCAGGCCAAAATTTAAAATACTCTGAGATGCAGTCTAAACTGGATGCTCTAACAGCTAGAGTAAATAAGGCAGAAGAGAGAAAAAGCGACATAGAAGACAAGTTGATGGAAGAAAGGAAGCTGAGGAAAAGAGAGAAAAACAACTAATAGCCCATGAAAAGAGGTTCCTCATGGGCATAAATAATACTATTTAAAAAAACAAAAATCTGAATTACTGGAATTCCTGAAGGCACAGAGCACGGGAATGAGGGGGAGGCAGGGGATATATTTGAGACAAACATAACTGAGAACTTTCCTAATCTGGGGAAGGAAACAGGCATTCATATCCAAAAGGTAGGGAGGACCCCTCCTAAAATCAATAAAAATAGATCAATACCCTGACATAGAATAATGAAGCTTGAAAATTTCAGAGATAAAGGGAAAATCCTGAAAGCAGGTCCAGAAAGAGATTCCCAACATACAGAGGGAGAAATATCAGACTGACAACAGACTTCTCCACAGAGACCTGGCAGGCCAGAACGGGCTGGCATGATATATTCAGTATACTAAATGAGAAAAACATGCAGCCAAGAATACTGAATCCAGCAAGGTTGTCATTCAGAATGGATAGAGAGGTGAAGAGCTTCCAAGACAGATAGAAACTGAAAGAATATGTGACCACAAAGCCAGCCCTGAAAGTAATATTAAGGGGGATTCTGTAAGCAAAGAGATACCAAGAGTAACACAGACCACAAAGAAATGGAGATAATCCGCAGAAACAGGGATTGTACAGGTAATACAATGGCACTAAATTCATATCTTTCAATAGTTACTCTAAACATGAATGGGCTACATGCTCCAGTTAAAAGATACAGGGTATCCAGATTAGATTAAAAAAAAAAGCAAGACCATCCATAAGCTCTTTAAGAGAGACTCATTTTACACCTAAATCTATCTGTAGACTGAAAATGAGGGGGTGAAGAAACATGTATCATGCAAATGGATCTCAAAAGAAAGCTGGGGTATCAATCTTCGTATCAGATAAATTAGATTTTATTTATTTATTTTTAAGATTTATCTATTTATTTACTCAGAGAGAGAGAGAGAGAGAGAGAGAGGCAGAGACACAGACAGAGGGAGAAGCAGGCGCCACGCAGGAAGCCTGACGTGGGACTCCATCCCAGGTCTCCAGGATCACACCCCAGGCTGCAGGCAGCGCTAAACCACTGTACCGCCGGGGCTCCCAATAAATTAGATTTTAAACCAAAGACTGTACGAAGAGATGAAAAGGAGCACTATATCATACTTACAGGGTCTATACAACAAGAAGATCTAACAATTGTAAATATTTATGCTCCAAATTTGGAAGCAGCCAATTATATTAACCAATTAATAACCAAAGTAAAGAAACACATGTAAGAAACATCAATGTCCTTTATCTTAAGTACTACAGCAAACACTAGTGATTTGGTTTTTGACACAGACAAGATACATTTATCTCCACTACAATAAGCAGGAAGATGCAAGGCTCATATACTAGCATAGGAACTAGGACCCTGAATATATGACTTCCTACCCATGTCTAGAAAATAAAGCCATAGCTACATAACATCTTGAGGTCCTGCGGGAAAATGAAAGCTGCAGAGATTATTAATAATCTTGGGTTTCTAAGAGGAAATGTAATAAGCTCATTTTTCCTTAATAGTTCTTCATCTAAACCATCAGAGACTCCTATTAACAAGCCAAATCCTCTGATCTGTCGCTGAGGAAAAATAACGTGTTTTTTTTTTTTTTTTTTGAAAAATAATGTTTAAGAATTTTGCTACTCAAGCAATAGGGAAGATTATAAAGAAGAAACAAAAAGCACCTGAAACCTATAATTGTTAATATTTTGGTGACTATCCTTGCCCAAATATCCCCATTTATTCATTCATTCAGCAAATGGTTTTTGAGTGCCTACTGTGTGCCATGGGACACAAAGCCTATGTCCTCAAGATGTTTATATTCTAGTCATATGCCAGGTAGTAATAGATGCTAAAAGAAAAGTAAAGAAGGTTATTAGTATCAGAGATGTTATTTTGGGTAGCGTTGTCAGGAAAATCCTTTTTAAAGAAGTGACATTTAAGCAGAAGTATGGAGGAGAAGGCAGGAAGATGGAGATGGCAAAGGGGATTGCAAAAGCACGAAAGTTGTGAGGTGACATGGCATTCAGCACATCCGAGGAATAGTGAAGACAAGTGTAGCTGGAGTGTCCTGAGGGAAGGGAGAGAATGACCTGAGGTTAGAGAAGCTACAGGGGCCACATTCTACTCTGAGTGAGATGGAAAGTACTATCATGAACTACCATGTACTATCATGTACTCAGAGAGTACTATCATGCAGTACTCATCAGAGAAGGATCTGATTTAGCTTTTCAAATAATCACTCTGACTGTGTGCAGAGTGCTGCATGAAGGCAAGCATGGAAGAGGGAAATGAGAAAGAAGATTCTAAAGGGAATCCAGGAGAAGAGCTGATGTTTGGACTTGGGTGGGAGCGGTGGAAGTAGTATATACACAGACCTATACATAGACATATATGTCAATTATTTTTCGTGAATGGGACCATGTATATGCTGAATGTGTTCTTTAAACTTTTCTTGTGTAATCCTTTTTCTTTTATTTTCCCGCTCCCTAGTCCTGCGTCCCACGCTCCACACTCCTCCCTTCCAGTAACCAATGTAAGAAGCCAGCCATTTATGAAACCTTTCACATTTCCCTCCATTTCAAAAATCATCCATGGAGGACTGTTGTTTAATGTCTTGCTTTATGAAAACTGAACTATATTATCTTATTTTACTGTGTGAATTGCTAATACCTTTGCTTACTTTTCTATTTCGTTAGTTGTCTTTTTCTTACTTGGTAGGCACATTATAAGTATTGACTCTTTTTTGTGTTTTGTTTTCCTTTATCATGTGAATTCCATAACCCTGGCCTTCAAACTCCTATGTGATCACCTCCTCCCTAGAATGACCTAGAACCCTACATGGTAGAGGCTTCCTGGGGCTACTGATCTCTGGTTAGTCTCACGGTCCCTTCTTTGTCTTCTCAGCATTCCCATCACTGAGTAAACGAATTCCCTGCTTTAAATTTCCTATATTTTCTTGGTTCAGCCCTGATACTCTTCAATAGTATTTATCCTTGTGTCTCGATCAGAGGAGAAGCTGAAATATTTTTTTAAGCAATGATTATCATGGACGGCCTCCCACACATCAGCAAATTAGTGGGAACTGTTCATTCTTACTTATTCAACACCCCATGCATCATAATCAACCAAACCATGTTGACTAGTATCACTCAATCACCACCTCCAAAAATACAGTGTCAAGTTTACCCATCACCACAATGCTGCTACCATCCTCTTAGGGGCCAAAAGGCAGACCACCCCAGGATGGATAGCTTCTTTGAGTTCAAATGCAATCAAAACGTAGAAGATTCAGGAAAAGTTCATCTCCCCCACAACTGACTAAAAATACTTTAGATAGACACCCTGCTACAGGAAGAGAGCTATCATCAGAGCTAACTACAGTACACTACAAACTAGATACGGTAGAGAGGAAAGAATATAGCAGGGCCTGTTTGATCAAAGTCCTTTCTGTCCCATTGTTTCTGAGTGGTAAACAACAGTTTACCAAACATCAATCCACTTACGTCTTCCTGAGAATTGCATTCCTTCCCTTTGAAGTACCAGATCCCTATCTCTTTTTTCTTAGTTCAGAATGACATATATATACCTCCCTTGCCTGACTATCTTTGGTATTTCCGAATGTGTGGATTTTCCATATGTAGGAAATTAAATTTTATTTCCTTTTATTAATCTGTCTCATGTCAAGTTGATTTTAACCCACCTAGAATAACCTACTAGGGAACAGAAAATTCTTGCTCCATAACACCTCATTAATAGATTCTGAGGATTCCAGATTTAGTTCAAAATTTCTCTGTCCTTCATTGCCATTCAGAAACATTTTTTCACCTAAGACTCTACTGAACGTATTGGTTATTAAGGTTTTTTTTCTCTTTTGACCTTCATGGTTTCTACCATCCAAACTCAACTGTCAACATTTATTAAGTCACTGAGCAAGTATCTAGTGAGAGTCCGATATCTGCCAAGCACTATGCAAAGCACAAGCCAGGTCCACCAAGAGATAGTACTTCACGGATCTCAGCAATTTGGCAATTATAATGCAATATGATAAAGGATATTTTGAGATGACTGATGTCTCAGTCATAAAGCAAAAATGGCAGAATTTTGAGATGACTCCCTAGATCCCCTACCCTTGGTATATACACACAGTATGATCCCCTCCCGCTTAAGTATGGGCAGAATTTGTGAATATGATGGGAAAGTCACTTCCATGATTATTTAATGTTACATAAGCTCCTATTGTAGCAGATTCCCTGCTGGCCCTGAAGTGCCACACTACCGTGTTGTAGAGGGCCACATGGTAAGGACTTGAGTTGAGAGTAGGTCCCAGCCTACAGCTATTAAAGAAATAGGAACCTCAGTTCTACAGCTGCAAGGAAACAAATTCTTCCAACAAGCTAAGGAAGCCTGGAAGCCTAATTTTCCCTGGTCAAGTCTCCAGATGAAGACACAGCTGGCCAACATCCTGATGTTAGCCTTAGTTACTGAGCAGAGTGTCCAGGATACCTAAGGCACAGAAACTGTGAGAAAAGAAATTTTGTTGTTTTAAGCTGCTACATTTGTGGTGATTTGTTACAAAGCACTACATGAAGAAAACAAACTTCACAGGGGTAAGAGGAGGACATTAGTAGTACACACAGGAAAAGACCTAACCCAGTCTATGGTCAGGGATGGCTTTTTCAGAAAGACCTAAAACTGAGACCTGAATACTGCAGGAGTTAGTTTAAGCAAACAGGAGGGGAATGGGGAGGGGAGGGATAGAGAGGTATTCCAGATAGAGAATCCAGGAAGTGTGGTGGGGTAGAGGGAGGGGGAGACAGAGGGAAAGAGGGAGAAAGAGAAACACAGACCATAAACTCTTCTTTGAACCTCTGATAGTTTGCTAATTACCTTGAATCTAAACCATACTTAAACCACATTCTTTAGGACTCTTCACACTAGGTTTTTACCCTGCCCAACCACTCCCATCCCATTCTATGCTTTAGCCAAAAACCTTCATTGGTGCTAGGAAAGATCTGTGCGTTTATTTTGCAACTCCTATCCCAGAAACTGCCATATTAAATATCCTAGGTGCAGAGAACAGCTTCTTTGACTCAACAACAGGTCTGCCTCATGTGTTTCACATAACAAGGGCTTTATCACCTCCAGGATGCTATCATATAGTACTTCCTTAGTCTCTACCCAAGACCCCATGCCTCACTCCCAACAGCAGTGCACTTTGTAATACCCGTGTGCACCTCTGTTCACAGTATCCCTGGCTACATAGTCTCTTCTTCGACTTTTCCAAGGTTAGGGCCATGTCCGGTTGATGCTTTGTCCTGTTTTCACTTGTTTTCATATCGTAACTGCTGCCTGGCTGCTTCACTTTCATGTGAGAAAGCCTTCATGACATCTGAGCTATTCAAAGAAGAATGAAAGCTCTCACCCAGAGGCCCCAGACCCTCTTCAGATCTTCCTTTTTCATGGGGTATTTTTATGGTTTGGAGATATGGACAATGGGTGAGGAATTCATTTGTTTTGTTATCAGTCAAGTGTAAGTATAGCTAAGTTTTCCTGAGTGTGTGTTACATGCCCAGCATTGTGTAAAATAGTTTCCATGGATTACCTTGTCCCGTGCTCACAGCAGACCTACAGATATGTGTAGTAATATTTTCCTCACTATAGACACAGGGTAACTAAAGCCTGGTAGGCAGCAAAGCAGGGATGCCAGCCTCTGCACACTGTTTGTCTAGAGCCCAGGGTTTCAACCACTATTCCATGATGTTTCTTCAGTCTCAACCTGATCATTACCCCCTCCCGGAGGTCTGCCATGATCACAGAGGCAACCAAATAATGTTGGGACTAGGAAGCTGTCCCCTCCCCAGAGGGTTATATATTCTGCAACAGAGCTGGGACCTGAATTGAGACTGCTTGGATTTTTCCACAGTTCTGCCATTTATCAACTTTGTGATCTTAATTCCTTAGCCTCAGTTACTTCATCTGTAAAATGGAGTCCATAATAACCATCTCACAAGGTAGCCATAAGAATTCAATAAGATGATGCACATAAAGTGTTTATTCCCAGAACTGGCAGTTTGTAAGCACTCAGGAAAAATGTGATTACTATTATTCTGGTCCTCAAGGGAAGTAAAGCAGATACAAATACTTCAGTTAATGCACTTCCTACTGGTTGAAAAAGCAAAATCCCTCGAATCAGGCATTTCTTTCTTTCTTTTTTTAAATTGATTTATTCATGAGAGACAGAGAGGAAGACAGAGGCAGAGACACAGGCAGAGGCAGAAGCAGGCTCCACACAGGAAGCCCGACGCAGGACTCGATCCCAGGTCTCCAGGATCACACCCTGGGCTGAAGGTAGATGCTCAATCGCTGAGCCACCCAGGGATCCCCCTAAGCACATATGGTGAAAATTGAAATGTTCCTTTGAAACACTATCTTAACATTATTTAAATTATTAATAATAGCCAGAGGGAAGGCAGACTATAAGTGAGTATCATTATGTTTCTGATTTTGAATGGTGAACATTAAATTACATTGTTGTAAACTGAAATATTTCAGTTGATTCCCAAATTCCCAATAACTTTTCAATAAGGTAAAGAGGATGGTGTTCGAGAGAGAGGCTCAAAAAGCAGCTGCAAACCTAATATATCAGAGAGGAACAGTATATTCAGGACAGGAGGTGGGACTGGATCTTTCCAGTCCCACTATTTTCACTATAGCTAATGAAAGGTAAACCCCAAAATTTTCAGAGCTCTAGGACTTTTTAGATAAACACTGGAAATGGTGAGTATGATTCATGTCCAAGATTGATTTACTGAAAAATACAGATGTGGAGACAAAATTTCAGCATTTTAATCTTTGCTAAATATGGTCTCCTTGAAATACAGTGGGGAAGGTCTCAACTGCAAGCCAAGAGATGTGGGCTCCAGTGCTGGCTCCTCCTTTACTAGCTGTGTGGCCTTGGCAAGCTGCACCATCTCACTAGGCTTAGCAACCTTATCTTTAAAAAAGAGAAGATGAGGAGCCCTGACTGCAGGACCTCACACACTCCCTCTAGCTTGAATATTCAATGGAATAAAGGACTGAGTATCTTTATTTATTTTTGGTGTTTCTTATTTTTAAAGTGGATGATCACCTTTGAAAGCATACATCTTAAATAAAATATGGATTTGAGACACCTTAGACAGGCATCTTCATGACCACTGGCTGGAAGAAAATAGATTGCAACCAGCAGCTGGAGTCAATACAAAATTAAATGATACAGCAAGAGTATTCAAATATTTTCCTAGGCATAGAAGGCATAGAAATAGACCTTTCAGAATTATCATTTTTAAAATCATAACTATTTCAAAAGGTGCACGGTTAGTAACCATGTAAAAAAATAAGGTATAGCATGTTATAAATAAAACATATCTTACATGGAAACCTCAATGATAGAAAGTAAAGGCTACTTATGAATTATTTTCAGACATTCAAGTTAAATTATAATTGAGAACAGCCCAAATTTTCAATTAACTTATGTTTCAAAATAGTATACAATTTTTAAAATAGGCTTCAATATAGTCATACTTCTGTAATTCCTCTGGATATTCTTGCTTCAGAAAGCTGTGCAAGTCCAGAGAAACAGATTACCCCTTCATACCCCAGTTTCACGCATGAAATGTGAATATTAACAGCAGTGCCGTACACAGTCCCTCAAACCTTCACAGAAGAGTAATATGTTCCACTAAGCTAGACTGGAAGCCGGCATTGGAAGTACTTGTCAATGGTCTAGTGGAAAGTCATTTCAAAACTGGTGAAATAGCATTTCCCTTGGTAACTCAGGGGAATTTTACTGGTATCCTGCAAAATCTCTGACTCTTGGTTTATGAATCAAATTTTTATTTTCTGTTGCTGTTGACAGTGTTATGTCTTTTGTTTTACTTTTGTTTTGGTCTTCCTTCTCCCAGAAACTATGATTTATGAGCAGATGTGTTAGTTTGCAGGCATATCTTGAAGCTATAACTTTCTTACCACTTTCTTTCTGTCAGAAGATGATCTAATCCATGAGTCAATCTGTATTACAAACACCTAATCTTATGCTGGTCCTGATGAAATCAAACACTTCGGAAATATGTCTCAAGTCCTTAGATCTGTTCTCTCTGCATTCCTCAAGATACACAAACTAAATTGCCAAACTTCTACCAAGAGAGTTGGTAATCAAGAGAAGAAAGGTAGGTAGTCATCAAGTGAGAGGGTAAGCAAATCAAAGAGATTCTACACAAGGAGAACACACAGACACAAGCACATGCATATGTACACCTGGATACTTACCTATGTTTTCACCAAATGCCACATTTAGGAAATATCAGGAAATTATATATAGGTTATATCCATGGTACATATGGGATTACTATTCTGCAGTTACCCTCAGTAAATGGTAATTGTGTGTCTTCTAGGTGGTCTTGACAAAACTGATCTCTGAATGGAAGGAGCTGTCTTCCAACATGGGTGATCTGCTGCTTTGGAGCTTTTACTTTGATTGCTCTGGGAAGTTTAATAGTCATTTAGTCAACCCTCAAGTACTCACTGAGCAAGCTCTAACTAAATACATTGTGATTTGAGTGCTGAGATTCGTGAGATATTGCTCCAGGGAAATTGATGTTTTGAGTGTTTCTAGGGCAACATTTCATCTCTCCCAGCAGCAAGTCTGTTGATAATAAAGGGATGGGAATATTGAAACCCTTTTAAATTAAAGAAACACCATATTTGAAGATTAAAGTCAATGGAGAGATGCAATCAAACATACACTAACGATACAAAGAAATACACTGTTTAAGTAATGACATAGTTACTCAGAACAAAAATTGAGAGAAATTCACTTGATTAAATGTTTGGGTAATTTTGGTTTGGTTTTGCCCATTACTTTCTGAGGTTTTTCAATAGAGTTTCATTATTGATCTGCCTATAGCTACCTAGGCTAGCTCTGTTGCTAGCTCTGATAGCATCAGAGAGGAGTCTGGGGGCAGAGCTGTAAATTATTTAAGCAAATCCATAGAACAAAGGCAACTATTTCTTTGCCTTTCTTTTTTCTGTTTCCTATCATTCCACCATTCTTCTTAGAATTACCTTTGCTTCTCTATTATTTAATCTCCATTATTGGTAAGCCTAGAAAAGAGACATTCTTCTTTATTTTTTTAAATATTTTTTTCTTTATTTATGATAGTTACACAGAGAGAGAGAGAGAGAGAGAGAGAGAGAGAGAGAGTCAGAGACACAGACAGAGGGAGAAGCAGGCTCCATGCACCGGGAACCAGGCGTGAGATTCGATCCCAGGTCTCCAGGATCACGCCCTGGGCCAAAGGCAGGCGCCGAACCACTGCGCCACCCAGGGATCCCGACACATTCTTCTTTAAAAGAATATTCTCAATTATAGTATTTTCTCTTTTGAAGTCTGCAAAGGCTCAGATCAGGAACTAGCAATCTCTTAGAAATGAGTGTCCTTTGTCTACATTTTCCCCATATTCCTGGTGATCAGGGGGTGGAGAAGTGGAAGACACAAGTAGTTTTGATGTCATATATATATCTTAAAGGGAGGACAAAGGAAGTCTTTCCATCTTCAGGAATCTTGTTGCTTAATGCTAATATGAGTAGAGAGGATCAAATTGTTACCAACTTACATAATATTTCATTAATTGATGATACTTCAGAGAGAAGCAGAAATTCAAAAGGCTTTACAGAATAAAGAGGGATGCTACAGAAGGAAATCTGGGAAGAAAATTAAAGGCAACAAAATCACATAACCTATCAGCCACCAGATTAGTAATCTCCCTGGATGGGCAGTTTGTTGGTTTACTGCTTGTTTTGGTGGGAAGGGTTTAGACTATAGAGATTATAGTTTTAAGTGCCCAAGATATTCAATTCAAGTAAAAAGGATAAGCTCATTTTACACCTGTCCTTGAGCCTTCAAAGATAAGAAAGTTCTCAGGAAGTTTGTGTCCAGGAGAAAATATAGGTTCAAAGGTTTCACGGTAGGGAGAGTACTTAGTAGTTTAGTATATCAACTTACCCTACCTTCTTTTTAACAAATTTACATTGTAGGTACATCTTGATCTCCTTCTAACATCCACCAAGAGGCAAAAGCTTTTTTTTTTTCCACCAAAGTAGCTACAGATACAGAGGTGCTTTATTTTAATAGGGTAATTTGAAAAACAGTTCCCTAAAGAATCAGAGTTTAATCTTTATATATATAGAAAAAGTGAATGCAAATTTCCAAACAGTACATTCTGTGACTTGTGACCTCTGTAACATGTATATGTTTGTTTTTCTCTTTAGAACAAATGTATTATTTGAATATCTACTCACTAATGAGACCTGTCAATGTTTCTAACTGACAAACAACCAATGCAGAAGGATTAGGAAGAGCATGGATTAAGAATTTCTTTGGAGGCAGAAGGAAAAATTATTATGCATGGTGTGGTTAAAAGCAACCCTTCTGGAGCCTTAAGTTCTTGGGAAAGGGAGAGTCCCCAGGGCTTTACAAAATAAATTTAAAAAAATCAATGCCCTCCACTTGCTTTACCTATCTGAGTACCTAGACTTCTTAAAGCCAAGGAAAGAGAAATATCATTTTCTAAGTTTTCTCTGATCCAATCACTCTTTTTAGAACCTCATTTCTTCTTCATTGTTCTAGAGCATTGCCATTATGTTTCTCCTGTATTTGAGCAAACAAGAACATATGAGAGAGGACTAGGCAAGTTAAAAACTATAAGTCTATCTATCTATCTATCTATTATCTATCTATCTATCTATCTATCTATCATCTATCTATCTATCTATCTATTTTTACTTAACTTCAATTTGCCAATATATATAGTACATCATTAGTTTCATATGTAGTTTTTAATAATTCACAGTTGCATATAACCCCCAGTGCTCATATAAGCCCTTTAAAAAAGGATGACAACTCAGTAAAGATTACTGGATTATGTTCTTTCGTAAATCTATTTCTTGGCTATTCCTAAAAAGAAAAGATCACACCCAAGGACCACGTTAGAATAAATTTATTTGAAAGCACTCCTTATCAGCTGCCAATTAAAAATATTCTCAAGCAGCAATGAATTTAATCCACATAGACCTTCTGAGTCCCAGGCCTGAGATGCTGAAAGGAATGAATAAAGTTAAGAAGCTTTTACTTGTAACTTTTCATTCTGGCAGATTAAACAACTAAATCTCTTTTCCCTGATTATTAATATTTCCAGGTAAGGTGGGATTATTCAGAGGTTATTTTTCATATAATTCCCAAACTCTGGCACAGGATTAGCAACATCCTTCTAATTCTTTTAATTTAAAGAATGGTGGGAAGGAGGGGGGAATAAAATAACTTAGTTATACACTGTAAACAGTCTAGCGGATAAAGATTTTTTGTAGGGATATTTGTTTTGGTGAAATAAATTGACACTGATGCATAGAAACTAATTTGAGGGGAAAGGGATACCAAAGAAGACACAATCCAAGAATATAAATTAAAAAGTAATATAAGGAAAAGGTTTAGTGATGGCAGTAAATCATCTATTTATTCATGGCCATTTATTGATATTATACTTCCAACAACATGCTACAAATATACTAAAATCTTTATTTTCAGAGACACATTTATGTATCTCAAAGGCTTAAGGAACTATTCATTCCATTTAAGACACCTTTCCAATATATTTGGTGTAAGATTCTAAATATAGCAAATATAGCAGAATTTTCCCATTCTTATCCCTATTATGTTTTCATTTTTTCTAGAGGTATTTGGAGGATCATAAGACAGAATATTTGAGGTTCCACATCCACATTAGAGAACTGATTTGACAAACTCTTAAGCTGTGAAGATCATTTTACAGTTTTTATAAATTCATCCTTGGCCAATATGCTGGAGCAGAGTCATTATGCATTGTAAGAACTAATTAATAAGCTTTCAAGAGGTTTTCAAGCCAATTGACATCCCAGGGGTAGTCTGAAACTGGCCCCATGTAGGAGTATTTACATCATGTTAATTGTCAAATGCTATGAATCAGGACTTCTCTAACCCCATTTCCAGAGCTAGTTAATAAATATTTACCAGTAAGTATAAGTACACAGTTGGTCAGAGCTATTCGTTGACTTTTTCATAATATGCCAAGGAAAATAAAGCCTATCATATAATACAACTTTGACCAAAAAACCTTCTAAAATATTTTGTTTATTAATGTATTAATAATTTCAAAATTCCAGGAATTGGTATTACTAAACTTAAAAAATATGGGCTAGTCAAATCACATTAGATTAGGCTTCTCTGTTTTTATTTTAAAATTGGAAATGATGTCCCTCAAAGATATATATTCATTTTACTCAGACACAGTAAGTTAGTGAATTTCTCCATTCACTGTAGTCTCTTCCTGCTGTCCAACCTATTCTGAGGAGTTAACTCTGCTGATACAGCAATTTGACATCCGAAGAACACATTATTTTATAAGTAACCATATAAACGAAATATGTATATTTACATAGTCATTTGACATTACTTTTCTCTTTTCCTGGGTGTGGCTCTTGCTTAGTATCCCTGAGGAAATGAGCTGTTAAGGGATGTGCTGTTCCGTGCATCACAGCTCTGAAAGGAGATACCTTCAAACCACCAAAGTAAACCCTCCTTTGTGGATAATTTACTAGGCTGATTAGAGCACATTTCATCACTGACCAACAGAACAGAAACAACTACGAAAGTGAAGGCTCATTCCAGAAACATCTCTGACCAAAGTTTGCTCGAACTTTAACTTCATGGTTTTATACTTAATCATTTCATCATTTTGCTAGTTAAACAATTCTGATATGAAATGTGAATCCCAGAAAGTGCAGTTTCATTCCACATAGCTGGAAAATTGGTAACTCATTTTTCTCTGCCACTTGTTATCGATTCGAAAAGATCTTTCCAAATCCCCACTATTTATTCTGTTCCTTATATTGTCTTATTCCATGGTTTTTCCAGAAACTTTAATCACAGTTCTAATATCTCTTTCTAAATGTTGTCTCATTTTAAATAACTGCTTTCAACAAATATTCTAAACTCACTACCAAATTTAGGGCAGCAGATTCAGACTCGAGCCCTCCAGATCACTTGTCTACAATCCATATGACACGTACAAACAAAGTCTTCCAGGGGCACCTTGGGGGCTCAATGGCTCAGGTCATGATCCAGGGTCCCGGGATTGAGTCCCACATTGGGTTCCCCACAGGTAGCCTGCTTCTCCCTCTGCCTATGTCTCTGCCTCTCTGTCTCTCATGAATAAATAAGTAGAATCTTAAAAAAGAAAAAAGAACAAAGTCTTCTAGTTCAAGCAGGAAAAGCCTTCCAGTTCGGGGAACTGTTGTTACCTCTTTAATTCACATCATCACCATTACTTACAATTTTTCTCTAAATTTGTATTAAAGAAATCAAGTATCTTTGTAAAGCTGTATAATGTAGACATTCTAACAGTACTAATTTTCTTTTTTAAAACCCCACCTCAATGACTTTAACTCTGAAAAGTTAAATGACAAATGTTTTTTCTTAGAACGTACCAGGTATCAGAGGTATTGCTGTTTCCGTGCAACAGTGATATTCATGAACTTGATCAATGTGTCATCACTTAAGAATCCATAAGAATAGGATATAAGCTGGTTGGTGTGGATCTGGCTGTGTCCACTACTTTTTATTGTCTGGAGGGCACTGGGCAAATGCTGAATTCTCTCTACAGTGAACAGCAGGTGAACAGGAGGGACAGAAATGCAAGGGTTCCCTGACCATGTCCCATTGATTCTGAATAATTTGAGGCCACGTATTATAACATTAGAACTTAAGAGTGTCAAAGGATGAGGTGGTCTAGTCCAGACTGAATCCTAATCAAGTAAATCTCTGAATGGGCCAAGCAGAACCACCCCTTTCTGTCCTTTTTCCCAGGGTGGTGTTGGAAAGCACTCCAGCTCCAGCTTTAGCTCTAGTCCTGGACTCTAGGTCTATCCCTCTTATCTACGAAACCATTTTTAAACTGTAGGAAACTCTGGGTAGACCATATAGCTATATGAACTGCATATTTATATAATCACTCTCTGGATGTGTTTAGATTCTTTACTATGAAAAAGGCATTGCAAATCTCACATAGCCATCTGATTCCAGGTTGGTTCCCTGTTAGATTCCAGGAGTTTTATTAAGCAAAGGAAGAAGCCCTTCACAGTTGATCTTACCTTCATAGGCTGGCATATAGTTCTAGGTATCGATATATCCCCACAGACCTAAACAACAGTTAAGTCCAGCAGAATATTATATGATGCACAGTCTTTCTTCATGTTGGCAGCAATAGTTTGGATACTGAGAATACAGTTGTGGGTTTTTTACTCCTGTTGTGTTACATATTTTATCAGCAATCTGAAAATCACTATATTAACACATTTGAACTGCTTAATCAATGCTAGTAAGTTGGCACAGTCAGCTTTTTCCCTCACTACTTATACTTAATATTCTTTTTGGGTGTGTTTTCGAACGGAACAAAGAAGGATAATGCTTCCTGTTTTTCTATTTTCCTTTTCCATCTCCCTGTCCTTTGGCTGCTATTTTACAAAACACTCTAATTTATAAAAGGAGGGTCTCTTTCAAGTGATGAAGTACAGGAATTTTAAACCCCTTAATTGCACTGTATGTTTCAAATTTTAAAACTGAATTCTAATTTAGTGCTCAACATTCTAAATCAACATTCCAGGAAATGTTTTTAATCTTGCAATGATGCAAAGTTATCACGTTGAAAATCAACCACTAGAAGACATAACATTTCCACACAATCTAGGGTTGGGGTTTTTTTGTGTGTTCAGGTGCCTACAAGAACACTAGGGAAAGAATGTAGGCCATTTTCAGGTAACTTCAGCTTTCATTGTGCAAGATACAATCAATTCAAAAGAATTCTTTTTAAAAAAGAATTTCTAGCCTAGATTTTCATTTAGTGAGACATAGCATGTATATAAATATGTCAGTTTATGCCTAATTTTTCCTAAATTTATGATATTATACTTTTAACTTACGGGCTAAAAGTGGAAAAAGATTCACATTGTTTGTATTTGCTTTTGCCTGATTAATGGCAGTTATATCAGAAGGCCCTGGCCAACACTTGGAGAAAGCAGCCAAGTATACACAGACAAGCCAAAAGTCACTAAAGATGAGCAAGTCACAATGCACTGTCTGTGGTGGCACCGGATACCTGCATAAAATAATTCCTCAAAATAAGAGAAAATTCACTTAAGACAAATGCAGCTTGTTTTAATAAACTTTCCTCCGGTAATTGATATCTTTTTAGGAAATCCCATAAATATCCTGCTGGATATTTATGATTGTTTGGGCAGCTCATGAGGGCCATAAGTAACAGGGAGACATGGTTTTGGTTACCTCTGTCGCACACAAAGACAACTTGGGACCCTTAAATAATGCCTTGCTTTCAAATTAATGCAAAATGTTATTACATTAACCCAGTAATCAATTAAGCTATTTTTAAGAAATAATAGATTTTTTACAATAACCAGGCTTTAGTTGAATAAGCTGAAGTGTGCCTATACCTCCAATAACACTTGGATGAATTTAACCTAAAGGAGTTACAACTTAATAAGAATAGATGAGGGACATCTGGGTGGCTCAGTAGTTGAGTATCTGACTTTGGATCAGGTCATGATCCTGGGGTCCTAGGATGGAGTTCCACATCAGGTTCCCCCTAGGGAGCCTGCTTCTCCCTCTGCCTATGTCTCTGCCTCTCTCTGTGCGTCTCTCATGAATAAATAGATAAAATCTTTAAAAAAAATACAGATAGATGAGATTACATCAGAGCACATGGCAAAATATTTTCTGCCACTTTTATGTAGTTTGTTTTAAAATATGTTAACTCAGTCTTTGGAATTTTAAAGACATTTTTATATCTTCTCTAATATAATCATTCATATGTACTAATACAACCATCACATTGGCACATACTTACTAGACTCTTTCTAAAGTTAGGTTTATGAATTAAAATTATTGTGTTTAAACACATTAGTGGAAACAGCTCTACTTTCAGCACTTGAGCCAAAGGATCAGGAATGGCCACACAACAGAGGCAATAACTAAGGTTCAACACCTCACTTACCTTGACTCACAAGTATCTCTGACTTTATCGCCCCTCCGGTTCCATTCTCTGTTTAATTCCAACCTTCATTAATTCTAAAATGGTCCCTGACAGTAACCTCCTCTCTAGCCTCTGGGCCTCCAAACTACACTACACTCCATAGGAATGTGGCCATTTGACACCCGTCCTTACAGCTTTGGAAATTGTTCAAATGTCAATAGCCCTTAAAGTTCAAACTCTAGTAAGTCAACAATTTTCTGTTGAGCAAATCAATTGATAAACCAACCTCTTCACAATTTGTCTCTAACCTATCTCTTTGGCCTTATGTCTAACTATCCATATGCACTCCCAAATACCCTAAAGTGTAGTCTTTATCACAATGGCAAATTAAAGACTATGTAATCAGGCTCCCTGGGTTCTAATCTCAATAGTACCACCTTCAAGATGTGTTAGCGGGAGACCAAATACTTTATTTTTTGAAATTTCAGTTTTCCCATCTGTACAATTGGGATCAAAAGGTTGTTGTTGATTAAATGACACACACTAATACTCAATAAAGAGTAGCTAGTAATAAACACAGCAAACAAACACTTAATCCATGCCTTGACCCCAAACTTTCTGGCCGATGTGTCCTCCCATCTGGCATCCTTTTCTCAATGAACTCCTATATGTCCCTCAAAGATTAGTTCAAATGGCACCTGCCTTTGAAAGCCTTCCTTTACCATTTCACTTGGGAAAAGGTAGCTTTGCCCACTGCAATACACTTACAGCATTTTGTGAATATTGTATATTACAACCTGCATCTTCATAAATCTCTATATATGTGTTCTTCCTATAGTGTAAGATCTGCATGGAAAACAATAATATCTTGACATCCCCATACTCGGTTATGGGTACACTGTACCATCCCTCACCCAAGAAAGATGTAGTAAAGTCCTAATACCCAGTACCTCAAAATGTGACCTATTTGAAAACAGAGTTGTTGCAGATATCATTAGTTAAGATCATACTGGAGTAGAGTAGAGCCCTAATCCAAAACAAATGATATCCTTTTAAGAAGACAGCAATGTGAAGACACAGAATCACAAGCACCATATGAAGCCAGAGGCAGAGATTCGAGTGATATATATCTCAAGCCAAAGAGTGCTAAGAATTGCTGGCCTTCATCAGAACCTATGAAGAGGCAAAGAATTCTGCCCCAGATCCTTCAGAAGGACTGTGGCCCTACCAATACATTGATTTCAGACTTCGAACCTCCAGAATTGCAAGACAACAAATTTCTGTTGTTTTAAGCCACCAGCTTATGGTACTTCATTATAACAGCCCTAGGAAACCAATACATATTCCCAGATTCAGGGGAAAAACTAACATATTTGTGTTAAAGAAGCAAATGACTTTAAGAATTTTACTTAATCAATTGGGACTTATATAGAAAAATAGGAGTGTACACAGACGGCTAGATTAGAACATCCTAAATTCTGGCTTTAATAATCTGTGAGTATGTGATTTCCATTTTAAGTGTCATATTTAACTTCCTTCCCCACGTAAAAATTTAAGGTTATTGATGCTTTTCCTTTTAAGATTTTTTTTTTTTATTCATGGGATCCCCGGGTGGCTCAGTGGTTGAGCATCTACCTTTGGCCCAAGGCATGATCCTGGAGACCCGGGATCGAGTCCCACATTGGGCTCCCTGCATGGAGCCTGCTTCTCCCTCTGCCTTTGTCTCTGCCTCAAAGAGACACAGACACACACAGAGAAAGAGGTTACTGATTATTGATTCTTAATACTTATAAAATGTTGACATATTCCTCCTTGCCCTGTACCTACACTGACTGTTCATAAAATGGAACCTATTATTATTCATCAAAGCAATGACATAAAAGTTTTTCAACAGGTGATTTATAAAAAATGGCATAATTATTCATATTTATATGATAGCTATAGTCCAAGGACATTGTGTCTGAGACTCCAGAAAGTTTTTTTCCAAAGCATTTTTATTAACATGTTGGATCTCAGGGACCTATTAATTTATTATAATGTAGATATACTGATAGGCATCTTACCTAAAAACAATAATTTACATGGAAATAACAGTGTAAAGACAGATAAAAGTAATCTTATATTCTAGGCCAGAATTAAGGTCTACTCTCTACGTTAGTAATTGCAGCTAAGAAGGAAGGGAAAAAAAATCTAGAATTTGGAAGGGAAAATGTAATTTCAGTCACTGTGGTTAGAAGGGACATTTATTGTATAACTGAAAATTCCAAAGTACACAAGGAAGGCAAAATGCCATACTTATATGGTGCCTAAAATAACATGTTATTATAAAGTAAAGCAATTTCATTTTTAGAGCATGGAAAATCCAAAACTACGAAAAATGTGCTTTCTGAGATCTCGATGAGCCTTAACTTCAAAAACATCCAGTAAAGGTACTAAATCTTTCATGAAAAAGAAAGCTCTGGACTGAGTCAAACATCCAGTTTCTGACACCTACATTTAATGTTGCCTCTAAAGAGATGTCTTATCGTTTACTGTTCAGGTCCTGGAGAACCAGGCCTCACAATGAAGGACGCCAGTATAGTCACAGTTTGGTTCTCCAGCTTGTGGAACTCCTATGAGTGTACACATTTGATCCAGTCATCTAATAATCCAACGGTCATTCAATAATCACAAGTTATGCCTTACCCTAGGCCCACCACTGATTTGCTGTTGGCAGCTTTAAGTTTTTTTTTTTCTTCAGCTCACTATTGTCATCTGTAAGCAAGAATAATGATGGTATCTGCTTCCTAGGATTTGTTGTGGTAATTAAATAAGAGATGGCTCATAGGGCTTCACATAGAGCCTGGCATATGATAATTATCCAATACAAGTTAACTGCTGTCTTTATCATCATTACTGGGATATGTTATAAAACTAGTAAGCAAGTTGAGGGTAGGACTGTGTCTATTACTTAACAGACACCCACACTAAACAGCTGAGGCCAATGAATGCTAAAGTATATCTTCGTGCCAATTCCAGCCCAGAGCCTACTTCTGCAAATGTTTATTGGAACACAGCCACTCCTGCTCTTTTATAAATTCTCTATGTCTATGTGACCCAGCAGATGTACATAGTTGTAAAAAAAAAAAAAGGACTGGATAGACTGCAGACTGTGAACCATTTATTACTTGGCTCTTTAAACAATAAGTGTGTTAGTCCTGCACTAGAGCTTCGCCACTTACTATGTGGTCCTCAGTTCATTAGAAATACAGACACTGGGATCCTTGGGTGGCTCAGGGGTTTAGCGCCTGCCTTCCGCCTAGGGGGTGAGCCTGGAGGTCCGGATCGATTCCCACATCGGGCTCCCTGCATGGAGCCTGCTTCTTCCTCTGTCTGTGTCTCTGCCTCTCTGTGTCTCTCATGTATAAATAAATAAAATCTTAAAAAAAAAGAAATACACACACTTAGGCTCCCTTGACCTACTGAATCAGAAACTATACATTTTCACAAAATCTTCAAATGATTTACAAACCTATTGGGGTTGAGAAGCAGTGGTCTAGGTCAGAGGTTAGCAAACTTTCTGTAAAGGGCTAGACAGTAAATATTTAAGCCTTTGTTTCAGGACTATTATATCTGTTCAACTCTGCTTTCCTATCTCAAAAGCAGTCACAAAAAAAAAATATGTAAATAAATGGGCATGGTTCCACGCCAATAAAACCATGTATGGAACCGGAAGTTTCAATTTTATAAAATTTTCATGTATCACAAAATATTCTTTTAATTTTTTCAACCATTTTAAAATGTTGAAACCTTCCCTTAGCTTGTGTACCATACAAAAACAGGCAGCAGGGCAGACCGGGTGGCTCAGCGGTTTAGTGCTGCCTTTAGGCCAGGGCATGATCCTGGAGACCCGGGATTGAGTCCCATGTCAGGCTCCCTGCATGGGGCCTGCTTCTCCCTCTGCCTGTGTCTCTGTCTCTCTCTCTATGTCTCTCATGAATAAATAAGTAAATAAAATCATTAAAAAAACAAACCAGGCAGCAGGAAGGATCTGGCCTGTAGATCAGTCAGTAGTCTTAGTCTAGGCTAATGCCACATCACTGTTTAGCCAACATGTTACCCCTCCTCCTATACTCTTCCCAGGACTCTAAACACCTATGTCTATTTTCTGGCACATGTGACTTTAGAGAAGTTATCTTCCACTTATTTAACTCTTCTTAAAAAAACATTTCTGTTCCTCCTTTATGACTTCTAACTTGTAATATAAAGTTCCTGTCAAATGATGTGATGATGTAACTGTTTCCTTTTCAATGGCAGAATAGAACATACCAGAGAGGCTGAACTACGAAGCTATAGGTGGATAGACAGACAGGTGGACAGGTAAGATACCTGCCTCCAAAGAAATAGGAAACTGATCACAATGAAAAACTCTGCCTCTAAATTCAACCAACTATGCTGAGCATTTCTAAATATATAGTCAGGATTTGTGTCTATTTGATCCACAATATCCTTCTCCTTGACCCTTCAAGAAGGCTGAAGCTCTTGGAAAGTAACATAGGAAGTCTGCACATGTTGCCCTTCCCCTTCCAGAGGCTAGTGGATCACAAACAACTGAGAAGGAACTGACAGAGAGGGTTCTCACTCCAGAAAAAAAGAGCTTTGCCCCAATCTCAGGGCTCTGGGACACACTGGTGGGAGAGAGATGGCTAGAGGAGGGGATCCACGCCTGCCTTTTATTTAAGCCAGTATTCTTTGTTCCTGCTTATACTGAGATGATAAATCAGTTTCAGAATAGAAGCTTAGTTCACAGAAACCTTTATGTTCAAAGTTTATTGAAGCTAAGCTCAATAAATGGTAGATAAGAAGACTTTGTTGAGTAAACACATTAATAATTTAGGTTTAGCAATTTAAGAAACATGAAAGTACTCGAGATTCATCAGAAGCACAAACTATATGAACTATCTGCACAATCTTAGAGGAAACATGTACGTATACACACTCAGGATATATATATGCAATATATATATATATATATATATATATATATATATATATATATATATGACATTTTTAAACTAAATGAATGTGTTAGAATACATTCTGACTCCTGGTCGCAGCTACTATCACATCTTTTGTTGTTTAACCTTACCCTGTTTTATCTTTCTACCATCACCCAATTTTCCCTCTCCTTTCTAGGATAATTTATTCTGCGAAACAGGCTGAGATAAAAACCTTTCTACATAGCCTGGTAAACCTTTTTTTTTTTTCCTGATAAACCTTTTAATTGTAAATCATTCACTAATGAAGTTGTTCCCCTACTGTATTAATGAGGAAGATTTCAGCTACAAGAAACAGAAAATCCTGACCAACTAGCTGATGTCTTAAGAAATTGATCATTTCATATGAGAAATTCAGCAGTTAGGCAGCTACAGGGTTGCTTAATTCAGTGCCTCGACAACATCATCAAGGATCTTTCGATTTTTCTATATTGCATTATTCAGGATATAGGCTTATCCTTATGTTAACTACCTTACACCATATGTGACAAAATGATATCCAGTAAAAATGCTGTCTTTTTGTGTCTCTTTAATTATGACAAAGTTTTCCCTGAGCTCCCAGTATATTCCACTTCATAGCTCACTGACCAGAAATGCATCATACCTGTTTCTAAAATATGAGCAGCCAAGAAGAATGAGATTACCATAATTGTGCTGAATGGGGAAAATATGCAGCCACGAATATTTTATCCGGCAAGGCTGTCATTTAGAATAGGAAGAGAGAAAAAGAGTGTCCCAGACAAACACAAATTAAAGGAGTTCATAGAATACTAAGCGAGCCCTGCAAGAAATATTAAGAGGAACTGAGTGGAGAAAAAAGATCAGAAGTAACAAACACGGGCAGCCTCGGTGGCCCAGCAGTTTAGCACTGCCTGCAGCCCGGGGTGTGATCCTGGAGATCCAGGATCCAGTCCCACGTTGGGCTCCCTGCATGGAGCCTGCTTCTCCCTCTGCCTGTGTCTCTGTCTCTCTGCCGCTCTCTCTCTCTCTCTCTCTCTCTCTCTCTCTCTCTCTCTCTCTCTGAATAAATAAATTAAAAATATTTTTAAAAAAGCAACAAAGACTAGAAAGGAACAGCACCAGAAACACCAAATTTACAGGTAACACAATGGCATGAAATTCATATCTTTCTTTTTTTTTTTAATTAATTTTTATTGGTGTTCAATTTACCAACATACAGAAAAACACCCAGTGCTCATCCCGTCAAGTGTCCACCTCAGTAAGCAATGTGAATGTATATGGACTAAATTTCCAATCAAAAGACATAGGGTATCTGAATAGATTTTTTAAAAAGGCACATCTATATGCTACCTACAAGAGACTCATTTTAGACCTAAAGACACCCCCATATTGAAACTAAGGAGATGGAGCACCACTTATCATGCTAATGGATGGCAAAACAAAGCCAGAGTTGCCAAACTTATATCAAACTAGATTTTAAAACAAAGACAGTAACAAGTGTTTGAATGACACACTAGACCAGATGGACTTAACAGGTATATATATTCAGGACATTTCATCCCAAAGCAGAATACGCATTCTTTTATATACAATGCAGTATTACTCAGAATGTAATCTTGCCATTTGCAACAATGTGGATGGAGCTAGAGCATATTATGCTAAGTGAAATAAGTCAGTAAGAAAAAGACAAATACTATGTGATTTCATACTCATATGTGGAATTTAAGAAACAAAACAGATGAACATATGGGAAAGAGGGGGAAAGGGTGAAAAAGAGAGAAGGAAACAAACCATAAGAGACCTAACTACAGAGAACAAACTGAAGGCTGCTGGAGGGAGATGAGCAGGGGATGGGCTAGATGGGTGGTGAGGACACTTGTCAGGATGAGCACTGGGTGTGGTATGTAAGTGATGAATTACTGAATTCTACTCCTGAAACTAAAATTGCAAATGTATGTTAACTAGAACTTAAATACAATTTTTTAAAAAAGATTACTGTAATTGGATTAGGAAAGCATATGGTCATATGAAAGAGATTAAATTACCTGAATGAAAATCAGCATTAGAAAGAAGTGGGGAGGGGTGCAGGAGCTATACTCAGTAGTCACACAATACTCAACACTACCATCAATAAGAGGTATCCTGTTCATCAGCTTTTGAAGGTAGCCAATTAATTTGCAGGAAATACGAACTGGGAGATTCTGACTGTGACTATACAATTTTATATTACTGGAGTAATGAAGATATCTGAAGCAGCCTAAATGTAATTACAGAATAAAGGCACATACCACAATCTGAGAATAGGTATAGAATTTGGCAAAACCTGGTCTTAACACCTTTCACTAAACCAATGTTCATCAAGGACTGAAGCAGTTGGAATTTGTAACTGCCACTCAGGCCCCAGCCAACTTTGCCCATGATGTGATCAGTTCCAATTAATACAATACACTTTACATAATAATAATAATATATAATAATATATAATATTTTATAAAGTGTGTTTAATATAATACACTTTGATTTGTGTATCATTCTGTATTCAAGTATCATGAGTACTTGAATACAAAGTTTACTTTAAAACAAGCAAAGAACAAAAAAGCAAAGTTGAAATTAAAAAAATTAAAACATTCTAATGTGACCCAGAAGCTAACAATTTGTGAATGTTGGCGTGGGGTGGGGGGTGGTGTTCTCTTACAGCTTCATTTCAGGGGGCTGCAAGTGGGCAGAAACAAGGCTTGGTCATTCATAGCCAATAGATGATAGAAAACTGAAATGGAAAGAGAAGTCTGTGCGTTCTGTTCCTTCTGTCCCACCCTGTCCACCCACAGTGTCCACCTAGCAGCACAAGTACAGAAATTTGGTTTCCGTAAGCCAAGAGGAAGAGCAGAACGCTGTTTCTGAGACCCAGTTGACGGAGGAGGGGCCATGGCACACAATTCCTATTTACTTTTTCAACTATTTCTTCAAACTAAGAAAAAAACCCTATTCTAAATCTAACCTATTCTAAAATTATCTTAAGTTTTGCAAAAATGAGATCGAAAGCATCTCAAACAAATTCCCTTTCATAATTTGAAAGCACAAGTTAGAAACTGATGTCTGTTAATATATATCATGTGTTTCAGACACAGCTATCTTACCTTCCTGTTATGTTTTGCTCTTTTTTATACGAATGTACTAATGCAGCCAAGTAATTTAGGATGGGATCAACTCTAGTGGACTTCACAAGCAGGTTTACTTTTGTTGGACAGCTACTTCTTTTAAGTGTTTTGTTGCTAAAAATGTGACAGAGTTACTGTTTCTCCCATGAGTGTTCTGAAGACATATTTAAACATTTCAACCTGTGAGAATCTGCTTAATTCCTCTGCAGAATATTACAGGGAAAAGAAGTTACTCTTTGACCAGGAAAGTTTAAGGCATTTAAATATGATCAGATATCCAGAAATAAAATAGTTCATTCCATGAAGAAACTAGGAAATCACAACACAGATACTTCATTGTACATGAACAACTCAGAAACTTAGTATAAAAGAAATATTAAGTGATATTATTAAAGTAAGCTAACTAGAATAAGAAAGTAACACCAATACCACATTAATTCTATTGGTTTTTCTTGCACAGAACAGAGGAAAAACAACGATAAAAATTGGACATATTAAATTTCTCCATTCTTTCCACTTAAGGGTAAAGTCTAGTTTGAAAATGTCCTAATAATTTCCTTTTATTTTATTATTATTATTTTAATAATATTTATTATTATTTATATGGAGCCCAATGCAGAACCTGAACTCATGACCCTAAGATCATGATTTGAGCTGATACCAAGAGTCAGACACTTGATCAACTGAGCCACCCAGGTGCTCTGAGAATGTTTTTGAGAATTTAATGGATAATTATTTCTCTTCAATCCAAATTTTTCCTTAATAGATTTTGAGAGAACCATATGTCCCTCAATAGTACTTAGTGTTGGCTTATGAATAAGATGAAAAACGTTTGAGGGATAATGGCTTTTATGTACGGACCTGGGTGTGCATATGCACACACACACGTGTGTGTCTGTATTTCCATCAACTGTTTATAATGGAAATGTATCCAGAATAAGGATAAAACTACAGATTGGAGGGGATCCCTGGGTGGCTCAGTGGTTTCACGCCTTTGGCCCAGGGCGCGATCCTGGAGTCCCGGGATCGAGTCCCACGTAGGGCTCCCGGCATGGAGCCTGCTTTTCCCTCTGCCTGCGTCTCTGCCTCTCTCCCTTTAACATAAATAAATAAATAAATAAATAAATAAATAAATAAATAAATAAAAATAAATCTTTAAAAAAACAACAACTACTGATTGGATTCTTAAATGATATAACTACTGCCTCAGAGTCTTAGAAAAAACCGTTGCTCAGAGGCTGCCAGGATTCTAAGAAATCAACCAGGAAATCTACAAGCAAATGTGCAGAACTTTGATTAAAAGTCCACTACCTAATCTAAGGTGATTTGAGTACATCGTTAGGTGTTTATGAGATTTTATCACATATCACTATGGTTCATAAAACACATTATTTATACAAACAATAACCACAGAAGTCCAACTCTCTAAACTTTCAAGTTACCACTCAGTAGAGCAATCAATTACTTTTAGTACACTGCTCTGGATTTTTCCTGGATGGCAAAGCCTAGATATTGGGAAAGACGCTAAAGACATGGCCAAGCTTCAGACCTTATCCTTTCTCCATAAAAGGCATTTAAATAGTACCTACCTGTTGCAGGCAGATATGTTGGTTTATGTAGATTTTCATCTATATCAAGTGTTAGTACCTTGCAGTACAAAAGATCATTTTGGTCTTCCTAAAAAACAAGGGAAAAATTGAGCAAAGGCATTCCTCATATGTGTGCTTTACTCAGTTACTTTTGCCACTTTGGCTTTGGACTTTTTGGAGTGGAAGGTGAAATCTAGATGAAAATCAGACCCTTATCGTACCCTGTTAACTCTTAACTCCTTTTCTTTTAATTCCAGTACAATACCAACTTTATTTCCTAAAGGCCCTTCCAGTTCTGTGTAATCCATAATCCCATGAAGACTTCCACAGACCCTGACCACAGCAAATTCAAATTATTTGATAAGACACCCTTCAGATAAATGAGACTTTTGTGCCGCTCTTTCAAATAATCTCTGGGACCCGGTCTTGCTATTGTGGTTTGTTGTCTGTTTTTATTTAGGGTTTTTATTTATTTGAGAGAGACGCAGAGACAGTGACAGAGAGCACAAGCTCAGGAGGAGAGGGAGAAGCAGACTCCCCACTGAGCAAGGAGCCTGACGCGGGGCTCCATTTCAGGACCCTGGGATCATGACCTGAGCCAAAGGCAAACGCTTAACCAACTGGTCACCCAGGTGTCTTCTCTTGTTGTTGATCATCCTGTCTTTAGGAATTTTCTCCACATTTGGCCACACTAATCTGACTTCCCCACTTAACCCACCACCCATTGCATCTCATGAGCGGCTTTAAACGACAAAAAGGAAAATCCTGAAAGACATCAAACTCCTAAAAGACAGGGGAATTGTTAGGGACACTCCCAGAGCTGCAGCCCACCCCCTGACTTGTGATGGTATTTGAGGGCACTGAAACCAAGGGTAGAGCAGAACACACAGTTGTCTGGTAAAGCTCAGCAGTAATGACCAACTGGTGTTTGGCCAGAAATTCAGTTTTCCCTCCTCTTCCCCTAAAGACCATTAACGTTTTTTTTTTTTTTTCTTTTAAGGATTTTATTTAGTTATTCATGAGACACACAGAGACAGAAGCAGAGACAGGGGCAGGGGCAGAAGCAGGCTCCAGGCAGGGGGCCCGAAGCGGTACTCGATCCCGAGTCTCTAGGATCAGGCCCTGGGCTGCAGGCCACGCTAAACCGTGAGCCACCCGGGCTGCCCACATTTTTTCTTTAATGTGATGGATTTGGCAGGTGAATTTATTCCATCTAAATACGAATGCCCTGTCTCGATTCATTCTTCTAGCCTGAACTTTTTAAAAGTCTTCCGCCAAAAACAAACCGCCATCGCTGTACCCTCCGCCACCTCCCGCAGAACATCCGGTCATCAAATTGCATGAAAATCCTCTCCTCGCGGGGCTGCAAAGACGCATCCGATTCCTTTCCCCCGTCCCGCCCTCAGAAAGGCAGGCCTGGGGGGCGCACGTACCTCGCGGAGGCCCCGCCGGTGAGGGGGGCGGCGGCCCGGGAGCCCGCGTGCCCTCCACAGAGAGCCGTCCTCCGCGGTGCGGCCAAGGGCGCCCGGACACTGGCCGGGCAGGGCCGCGGCGGGAGAGCGCACCTTGCGGGGTGTTTTCAGGCAGGCTTCCAGCTCGGCGGCCCGGACTCTCGGATGCGCCCCGAAACCCTGGTCTCCCTCGGGGAGTCCCCGCCGCCGCACCGCGCACGTGCCGGCAACTGCAGGCGCCCAAAGGCCTCCCGCCCGCCTCTCACCTGCGCGTGCGCAGTCGCTCCTCAGAGCCAGCGGGCGCCGGAGCACCCGAGGCCTGTGGGAGCGGAGCTGCTTCCGCTCAGGCGGGCGTCCCCGGGCCTGGAGCTGGTCCCGCGAAGCCTGCAGCCGCGCTCGCCGTTGACGTGCGGTAGAAAGCAAGCTCGAAGCCGGCGCTTTCCTGCCTGCGGCCAGAAGCCTCTGCCTGTACGCAGATCTGGGTCGGTGCGGCCGAGGCCTAGACGTGGGGTTCACGTGCTGTTCCACAGCCCAGCCGCTCTCGCGGGGGCGGCCGCGCGGGGAAGAGCTCGCCGTCCGGGGGTCTCCCTGCCAGGACCCCCTTAACTGGCCGTCCGGCTCCCCGGGACCCTCGAAGGCAGCTCGGACAGAGGCCCAGGAGAGCAGGAGGAAAGGAGGAGAACTTGCTGCCCCACCTGCCCTGCCCCAGAAGGCGCCGTCCAGCCTGGCGGGCGGGGGGCGGAAGCCGGTGGTCACCCCAGCGCGCGGGGCGGCTGTTCAGGCGCCCCAAGGCCCGGAGGAGCCTGCAGCAGCAGCCTAGGAAAAGCTTTCTCAGCTGACAAATGAAACGATTCTTGGAGCCAGAAAGGAAACACGACGGGTCCGTAGGGGCTGTGGTTTTAGATGCTCATCTCCTTCAGGGCAGCCCGGGGGCCCAGCGGTTTAGCGCCGCCTGCAGCCCGGGGTGTGACCCTGGAGACCCGGGATCGAGCCCGGCAGGGGCTCCCTGCCTGGAGCCGGCTTCTCCCTCTGCCTGCGCCTCTGCCTCTCTCTCTCTCTCTCTCTCTCTTGCCTCTCCTGAATGAATAAATAAAATCTTCAAAAAATAAAATAAATTATAATCCCCTTCAAACAGTATTATGCTAATCCACATAGGTGGATTTTCCATTTCCCTGTCTCATTCTTTGTGCCAAAATTTGCGTTCAATTTACTTCTACATGTGTTTAAATAAAACACTGCCAGATTTCAGGTTGTACTACAAAGCTGTGCTCATCAGACAGTGTGGGACTGGCACAAAATCAATCAATGGGACTGGCACGAAAACAGACACATCAATCAATGGAAGAGAACCCAGAAGGGGACCCTGAACTTTATGGTCAACTAATATTCGACAAAGGAGGAAAGACCATCCACTGGAAGAAAGACAGTCTCTTCAATATATGGTGCTGGGAAAATTGGACATCCACATGCAGAAGAATGAAACTGGACCACTCCCTTTCACCATACACAAAGATAAACTCAAAATGGATGAAAGATCTAAATGTGAGACAAGATTCCATCAAAATCCTAGAGGGGAACACAGGCAACACCCTTTTGAACTCAGCCACAGTAACTTATTGCAAGATACATCCACGAATGCAAAAGAAACAAAAGCAAAAATGAACTATTGGGACTTCATCAAGATAAGGAGCTTTTGCACAGCAAAGGATACAGTCAACAAAACTCGAAGACAACCTACAGAATGAGAGAAGATATTTGCAAATGACCTATCAGATAAAGGGCTAGTTTCCAAAATTTATAAAGAACTTATTTAACTCAACACCAAAGAAACAAACAATCCAATCATGAAATGGGCAAAAGACATGAAGAGGAATCTCACAGAGGAAGACCTGGACATGGCCAACATGCACATGAGAAAATGCTCTGCATCACTTGCCATCAGGGAAATACAAATCAAAACCTCAATGAGATACCACCTCACACCAGTGAACGGGGAAAATTAACAAGGCAGGAAACCACAAATGTTGGAGAGGATGCTGAGAAAAGGGTACCCTCTTACCCTGTTGGTGGGAATGTGAACTGGTGCATCCACTCTGAAAAACTGTGTGGAGGTTCCTCAAAGAGTTAAAAATAGACCTGCCCTAGGACCCAGCAATTGCACTGTTGGGGATTTACCCCAAAGATTCAGATGTAATGAAATGCTGGGACACTTGCACCCCGATGTTTCTAGCAGCAATGTCCACAATAGCCAAACTGTGGAAGGAGCCTCGGTGTCCAATTAAAGATGAATGGATAAAGAAGATGTGGTTTCTGTATACAATGGAATATTACTCAGGCATTAGAAACGACAAATACCCACCATTTGCTTCAACGTGGATGGAACTGGAGGGTATTATGCTGAGTGAAGTAAGTCAATCGGAGAAGGACGAACATTATATGGTCTCATTCATTTGGGGAATATAAATAATAGTGAAAGGGAATAGAAGGGAAGGGAGAAGAAATGTGTGGGAAATATCAGGAAGGGAGACAGAACATAAAGACTCCTAACTCTGGGAAATGAACTAGGGGTGGTGGAAGAGGAGGAGGGCGGGAGGTGGGGGGGAATGGGTGATGGGCACTGAGGGGGACACTTGACGGGAGGAGCACTGAGTGTTATTCTGTATATCGGTAAATTGAACACCAATGAAAATTAATTCATTAAAAAAATAAAACTATAGCTCTCTCATGTGCATTGTCAATAGGAAACTCTTTAATAAAGATAAAATATGGCCTGTGAGATTTAAATCTGGTGAGAATTTCAATTAAACTTAAATTAATAATGCTGTAGCTAGAAAAATATTGGCGTTAAATATACTGCATATAACGCAATGCTGAATTTATTTGAAAAGGCGTATATATTTTAAACTAATCAACAGTAATGTAGTTTTCAGGGTGAAAAAAAATGTCAGGGTACTTGACTAAAAAGGTAATTTATCTCCATAAAGACTTTTTACATCTTGAAACTTCATATATCAATCAATTATTTTATCAATAAGCACATTTGTACTTAAGCATATTTTGAGTAGTGTATTAATTTCCAAATTAACATCTATCTATTGATAAAATATACTGTTTCCATAAATTAGTTTAATACTCCATAGGAACCCATTCAGTGTAGGTTAAAAAATAAACTAGTGATTAGTGAGTGAGAGAGGGTTGAGTGTCAAGTTCAGCACAGATCATCTTTAAATAGAAAAAAAAATACAAGTATGAGTAAAGTCTTGGGGATTAATGTAAAAAAGACCAAAAAATGCCATTTTTAATACAGATTATAAATCCCTATGATATAGACCTAATATATCAGTAGATTTTTGTTTGGGGTGTTGATATTGTGCCTTTCATCTTTTGTTATTTCTGTATGGTTATCATGACACCTAAGTGTGACTCCATGTTTGGACTGAAGTCCGGCAGGTTTAAGTATTGTGATTAGAAGATGAAATTATGTACATGATGAAAAATATAACTTAGGGTATAAAATAGAAATATCACCTACCAGCCAGCTCAACAGAAGTTTGTATAGGACATACTTCCTGAGGGGTTCAGGTGGACACCATTTACACCTACTTCTGCAAACTCACCCCTGGCCGTGTCTCTCATGCAATATCACCAAGCTCTATGACCCTGAGGTCTAGGTGGTAATTTCCTTTGTCCTGGTTATTAGTTCTCCATCCTTTTTTCTCTGCCAGAATCCTTTGTATGAGACTCTTCCTAGTTCCTGGCTCTAGAATTGAATCTCTCCTAGTTTAAGCCAAATCTTCACTCTCTTCCCCATGGATTAGATATCCTGTCTTTAACCATGTGCATTTCTGCAAATACAACTTTTTTTCCTCAGATCTCGGCAACTCCACATCATTCTATGTAGCCAACTCTGTTGAAGGCAGCTACCTTAATAACTGCCCCTTCCCCCATCTCTTATACGTTAGACCTGAATTAAATTCCTCACCACAGCTTAAATAAAATCATTAAAGATTATTGTATTTGACCTTCTGTTGAAACTCCCAATTAAATAATCCTGTTTTTCACCTTCATGTTTTAAATATTTAAAAAAGACAATTTAACATATCTTGTCAAAAAAATTTCAGTCGGGATCACCCTCCTGATACCCACTGATACATGACAATTCCTAATAAGACAAAGTACCTCAATTATTTGAGTTCACTGTTGTATAGCTTATGATATACCAAAATATCAAATATTCCTAGATATTTAGGGCCGATTGTTCAGCTTCACAGTTGACTTTATCTGTTTTTCTACTGTGTTCTAAATTAGGTGGAAAGCACCCAAGGTTTGAGAGTTTCTTCTTTAAGCATGCCACTTGTCTTCCTTGACCTCATTTCTTTATTTTTATCCCTATTGGAGTCCTGTGTTGAGCTCCAGCTTCAACCAGAAATAATTTTCAGTCCTACTGTAAGCCAGGTGCAGAAGAAGATACAAAAAATGACTTTAAAATATTCTTGCTAATACAGTTATTTGAGATGATTTCAGATGGTTATTCAATGGGCTCTCAAAAGACTTGTGGTGATGCCTTCAAAACAAGGCCTTTAAAATACAACACTTCTTAAGTAGAAGGATCTACTTTTAAATTACATTTGCTTTTTTGCCCTTCTCTACCAAGTATAATCCATTACATTGAAAATATACAGCTAAGCCTAAACACAGTAATGGAGACATACTTTGTTTATATCATTCTATAGTCTAATACAAACCAATATGGGGATCCCTGGGTGGCATAGCAGTTTAGCACCTGCCTTTGGCCCAGGGTGTGGTCCTGGAGACCCGGGATCGAATCCCACATCAGGCTCCCAGTGCATGGAACCTGCTTCTCCCTCTGCCTGTGTCTCTGCCTCTCTCTCTCTCTCTCTCTCTCTCTCTCTGTGCGACTATCATAAAAAAATGATTTTCCAGATTTTAGGGATGAGAATATGATCCAAATCAGGCCACTCAGATTTGGGGGATGTGTGAGGGAACTATAGGAAAGAGAATCTCTTTTTTTCTTTTTGCAGGTGGAAATACATAATATGACAAAATATGACAAAAAGTAAAGAGACAAAAAATAAATATGACAAAAAAATTACCCTGCATATCCCCCAAATCTAAGTGGCCTGATTTGGGCCATGTTCTCATCCCTAAACTACTGGCTGAGTACAGGGGCCAGGGAATCTCTATTTAGTCAGATGTAGGTCACATAAGTACTTCCAGGTTTTGGGGGACAACAACCTATGAAAATCTGTGGAGTGAGGCACGTTTTTCTAAAAGAAAATCAGAGTGCTGAAGCCAGAAAACAGACACTGCTTAAAAAAGAATATCCATCTAACACACACAAACTTGATATAAAATGTTATATACTCAAAAATTCATGAGTTTAAATTATAATTAATATATAGTAGTTTTAATATTCAGATCAAAGAAAGACATTATATCTATTTGTACAACACTTATGTTTATGAAATGAAATCAATTTAGTAATCATAGGATTTTTTAAAATTTTATCTTTTTTTTTTGAGATAGAAAGCAGGAGAGCAGGAGCTGAAGGAGAAGGAGAAGCAGGTTCCCTGCTGAGGGAGGAGCCTGATGGGGGCTTGATCCTGGGACCCTGAGATCATGACCTGAGCACAAGGCAAATGCTTAACTGACTGAGCCACCCAGGGGCCCTACAGGAATTATTTAAACATCATTTTGATGACACTGACTGTATTGATTTCCTCGAGCTGCCATAACAAAGTACTACAAAGTGGGCAACTTAAGTAAACAGAAATTTTCCTCTCACTTGTCTGAAACTTGAAGTGTGCCATCAAGAAGAATGGGTCCTGGGACTTTCTTGCATACTCAGGAGGAGACCCTATTCCATGGCTCTCTCCCAGCTTCTGAGACTGTTGGAATCCTGGGAGTGCCTTGGTTTGTGGCAACCTAACACTATTCTCCGCCATTGTGGCCACATGGCCTTCTCCGTTATGTCCATCTGTCACCTTGTTCCTCTTGTTCCTCTTTATATAAACACACCAATCATACTGGATTACAGTTTACCCGAAATTGGTACCATCTCATCTTAATTTGCATATATCTACAAAGACTCTATTTTCAAATAACGTCACAAAAACAAGTGTGAGGGGCTAGGATTTCAACATATATCTTTTTTGCGGACACAATTCAACCCATAATAGTGGCTTTTACCTTATTAGAGAAAATAGTGATTAAAATCTAGTAATTAGAGACCATTTAATAGAAATAATTTAAATCCAGGACTGACACTTAGCTGACTATATATGTCTTTTTTTTTTAATTTTCATTTCTTCAGTTATATATAATCTCTATTTTATTTCCTAATGTTTTCAATTTAAAATGGGTAGGGAATAGAAGTTTGTGCATAGGTGCAGTTCTGACCTCCATTTACTAAGAGTGCTCAAAATCCACACAAAATTTACAGTATAGTGTGTCAAAACTAAGTGGAAATCTATATGTTCTTTAGTTCCTTTTTTGATAGGAGTTCTTTTTTAAATTCCCATATAGTTAACTGTTATACTAGCCTCAAGTGTATAATATAGTGATTTAACACTTCCATACATTAGTCAGTGCTCATCCTAAATGTGCTCTTAATCCCCTTCACCTATTTCTCCCACCCCCTGCACTTCCCCTCTAGTAACCATAAGTTTGTTCTCTATAGTTAAGAGTCTGTTTGTCTCTTTTTTGATAGGAATTATTGATATTTTAGAATACAAGCTTCTGTGCATAGTTTAAGTGCTCTTGAAAAAAACATTTTTAAATGTGTGAAATATATATATATATTTGACCCTAAATGACAGCCTATTAGTTTTCCTACATCTCTCCTCTTGCTTCTTTATCAATTATCTCCTGAAAGCCCTCAGGGCTTTAGTTAATTACCTGCAAACATTACCTTTGGCTTTGGGTTAATTAATTTTTCCAAGTTAGAAAGACTAATAAATAGTAGAGTGCAGACTCACTTTATACTATTTGATTCTCAAGAAAATTCCCACAAAATTTCCTAAAATAATGCTACCTCCTTTCTTGCATTAAAGTCTGAAAATTTAAGCATGTTGTTGCCCACCTTGCACTACAATTTATTTTAATTTCTAAATGCTCTGTCCTTACCTGGAGACAACCGCCTCTACTGCAGTACAGCCGTTAATTAGCTTGTCTTTAGGATGATGGTTAAAAGTAGCAGGTAAGAATTGTGGGGGGTATAGTATAGTGAGAGGCACAGGGCTAGGTGATAAATGACATAAAACCTAGCTCCAGATGCACTACTTAATATAAATAGTTAGCATTATAGGCTCTTTAATGTAATTCTGGGCAAGTCCCTTAACTGTCTGACTGAGTAGCTGCAAAGTTAAGGAGGAGCAAGCCCTGTTCTTCCAATCATATGAAACTGAATCATATCAAACCTGTAAGAATATCGTGAAATACTACAGATCTAATGCATATGAACTGATGATCAGCTGACTGTATGGATGTTGATAAACTATTTCAAACTAAATTTGATAAATTAAGTTGCTAACAAAGTTTTCTCTAGATATTATTTTAAAATGTTACTTTTGCAAAGTCCTCCTGAAAAATCAAAGTCATCCTTCTAATGCCAAGCTACTGCTCTGTTTCAAATGATATAAATAAAAATTATTGGCAGAGTTAAGTGTTACAACATTTCAACCTTTATGATTAAAGACCTATTCACTAGCCTGCCATTCACAGGGCTTGCAGAACCCTAAAAAGACAAAACAGGAGATAGGAAGTTTAGAAAGCATTCTCTACAGACTTCTCATTTTATTTTTTTATTTTTATTTTTTTTTTTAGGACTTCTCATTTTAAAGATCAGAAATTAGAAGCTAAATGCATTTGATTAAATGATTTTATACAAAGTTACAGTAAGTGGAAATAATTCCATCCTTTTCCTAGTAGCAACAGCAACTTCCCTAAGAAGTCTAACTTGAAGTTGTAATGAATGATTATGAAAATAGCCAGGTCCCCAGTGTAAATCCGACCCAGGTCATGATTTGGAGAAGCCTCAGAATTTGGAATCAAATGAGATATATATGAATTCTAGTTCTTACTCCAAATAGCCGCATGATCATAGGCAAATTATTTGCATTCACTGAACATCAATTTTCCTTCTCGTTGTAATGGGAGCAATGAAAGGAATAAAAATGTGAGCAAAATAAAAGCAAGAAAGATTAAAGTTGGTATTGAGAACTGAATGAGATAAAAGCTAAATTCTCATGGTATGTAGTAAGTATTCAACAAATGACAGCTTTTTTCTGGACTCTTAAAAATTATGCTTTAACACAATGAGCTAAATAAATAGGTTGCTTTGCTTTTAAACCATTAGTAAATTAACAGAAGCTGCATTATAGCTTGGAAAACATCGAGGTCAATATCTAGGAAATCTGACTTCTAATTTCAATTGCATTATCAGTATTTGTGAGCAAATCAAAATCCAAATTATTCTGTTTGTTCATATGTTGCAATTAACAACAACCTCACTCCCCTTAAATAAAACTTTGAAAGATTTTTTGTGTGTGAAGGTCAAATGAAACAACATATTTGAAAATGCTAGGAAGATGCTCCTCCATAGAGAAGCCAAGTTACTATCAATAAACAAAAGAGTAAACGTAAATTATAACTTAAATACAATAAAGCATAACTTCCTCAGCATTGTATCAAATAGTCAAATTCATCTGCTTGTATTTGAAGGAAGCAAAATCACACTCAAAATTCCATTCTTCTACTCATTGAGGCATTTATTCAGTCCTTTAATTAGATATGTCAAACGTAGTAAGAAATATAGCAAAATAACAGATAATTCAATGTATAGAGCATCGAGTTAAAAGAACAAAGAAGGTAGAGTAAGGAGTCATGTAACTTTTTTTTTAACTTAAGCTCAAAACAGGTAGAGGACAGATGCATTTGTTGGAGAGTTTGTGAAAAGTAGAAAGTAGAGGACTCCATGCCCTGAGTTGATGATGCAGCGGGTAGGGTACGGGGCTATGCATACAAACACTGCCCACGTGAATTTGATGAGACCTTTGAAGCATATTTAATCAACTTCTTGCTCTATAAATTTGATTCACAATTTAGTAACACACAAGGTCATTGAAAGGAAATAAATATAATTTGCCTTCCTACACATGTATGTAGGCTACCGTGATACGCACCAAATGAAGCATTGTTAATCTTTTTTTTTTTAAAGATTTATTTATTTATTCATGAGAGACACTCAGAGAGAGAGGCAGAGACACAGGCAGAGGGAGAAGCAGGCTCCACACCGGGAGCCTGACGTGGGACTCGATCCCGGGACTCCAGGATCACGCCCTGAGCTGAAGGCAGATACTGAACTGCTGAGCCACCCAGGCGTCCCAAGCATTGTTAATCTTGATTTTATCTTTTACATTGAAAATGCAAACCTTTATACAATATTTATTACTCAACGGAAGAAATAGCACTGACATAAAAGAGAACAATGTAAGATTTCTGATTCCTACATTTTATGGAATATTCCTATATTTATTTTCCTAGATTGTGGGATAAAACAAATTAAATATCATTCTTGTATAAGAAATCAGAATTGGATAGGAAGGAAAAATACATTTCTCATGTATAAACCCTAGATAGTTCTGGTGTACTAAGCTTGACGTGGACTAAATTAACATGCGCCGTTCAATTCTAAGCTGAATGCTATGAATGCTATTTTTTTTGTTTTTTGTAGGTTTTCTAGTGCCGAGGTTGCTACCCTGGATGGTCTAACTAATATACGGTGCAAACTGACATGGCTGGTTTCATCTGAATACCTCATAAGTAATTCATTCAAAATGATACAAAAATACGAAATCCTTTCTTGTGAGTTGATCAGATGATCGTTGAAATCACATAAGGGGTCAGAATTTACATTTTGAATGGTTGAAAGGGTTTTTAGAAGATATTGCAATCATCTCCTTATCTTTGCACATGTCCTCACTGAGCTTCAGTTGGGAGAACCCCGGTTTCCCACTGCAGAGGCGCCTGGAGGCCCAGCACTGGCCCAGGGCAGTGCTGTGGGAGCCCGTGCCTCTGCTGTGAAGCAGGCAGAGCCCCGACCACTGTCCCTGCCACTACCATGGCCACCTTTTAAAGACAGGAAAAAATTAATAAGCCCCCCCCCCAGCAAGCCGGGATCCAAGTCATCCATGGGAAGTTACAGCCGCGTGTTGCTTGAAGGGAAAGAGAAGTTAGGGCTGTGTGTGCTCAAACCCTGGTCCTTTTCAGTTTGGAGAATGAGCAGAGGCAGGGAGCACTGAGAAGCTCTGCTCACTGGGGAGCTCAGGCTTCAGAGGGGCCTGCTCAGCTCCTCCCCTGTGGCCAGAGGTCACGGCCAGTGGTCATGGCCATGGCCCACAGGCTGGGCCTGCTGGTAGGAAGGCCTGTGCCACAGAGGGGGGCTGGCGGGGTCAGCCGGGGCCCCACAGAGGCGAGGGGCGGCTCAGCCCGGCCCGGGACCCCACCATCGTTGCAGGTGCAGCCCCCGCCTCAGAACCAGTGCGCACCTGCCTCCGGTGGAGCGGCCAGCCCAGCCCTGCGGTGTCCCCAGCACACCCACCAGGACACACCAGCGCTGCCAGCAGACCTGCCGTGACCTCTCTGCATCCATTTAGCTGCAGCTTTGTTATCACTAGGCCGCTGACTGACCCACTGCCACGGGAGGCCCCGGGGCACAGCACGTTCAGGGAGAGGCAGGCAGAGCCCTGGCTGCCCCCAACCACGTCGCCTGGGGGCCTGCATATCACACCCTGTGGAGGAGAACTTTTCAATAGGAGGTATTCCTTGTACATATAGCACTTCAGCACCTGCAGATTATCTAAACAGCTGATAGGAATTCCTACTAGAAATGTCAATACTTACCCATTATAAACCCAAATTAATCCATGGCCAGGGCCCCTGGTTGGCTCAGCGGTTGACTGTCTGCCTTAGGCCCAGGTCATGACCCCAGGCGTCCCGGGATTGAGTTCTGTGTCAGGCTTCCTGCAGGGAGCCTGCTTCTCCCTCTGCCTGTGTCTCTGCCTCTCTCTCTCTCTGTGTGTCTCATGAATAAATAAAATCTTTTTAAAAAAGTCCATGACTTAAAACAAGGCAGGGTTAATGAAATGAAAAGGAAAACAGTGATTTTTTCAAATATCTTTTTTATTTTTTTACAAAGATACTCATTTATTTGAGAGAGAGAGTATAATAAGCAGGGGGGTGGCAGGCAGAGGGAGACAGCGGCTCCCAGCTGAGTGGGGAGTCTGATCTAAGGCTCCATCCCAGGACCTGGGATCATGATCTGAGCCTAGGTCAGACCCTAATGCACTGAGCCACCCAGGTGCCCAAAAAGTGATTTTTTTCAAAGTTACAGCCTATCTAAAGCTTATTAAATTGTTTAAAATCTTGATCATGCCACCACTGTATAGTTTCATCCATGCAGTTACCCTCTAAATTTGTCATAGTAAACATTAAATTTTCATGTCATATTCAAGAAGATGCATGTCCTCATTAAAACTCTCTTTCAGTCAATTTCTGTTGTGTCAACTCATGATTAGCCACACTAATGAACAGAAGCAATGGCACAGAAGATCCTACGTGGGGAAATACAAAGAAGTCTATTTTTGGCTTCAGTATGCTTTCCTTTATTATAAAGCAGATTTTGTCACACCGAAACAGTTGTACTTGAATTTATTTGAAACTATTATATTTTCCTAAAACTCTTACCATTTTACTGGAAAAACAAAAAAACCAAAACAATGCTGATATATTGTGATTTATGAAAAGTAACTCAGAAGAGGAAAAACTCTTCACAGGTAAACCACACGGTAGATAAGCTATATATGAACAATCAGTTGGGTCCTAGTCAGATAGAAGAAAGTTTATAGAGGCAAAGACGTGTGTGTCTACACATGTGTAAATGATGTATATGCTTACGTATGTACACTTGTCCATATTTATGCATATATGCAGAAATGGTTTGGTGATGAGAAATTGCACCATTTGTCATGAAACATTATTTTTTCCATTAGTAATATTTTAATTTCTGCATATTTCGTGGGCCATTCTGTAGAAAAGGAAGATATAATTCACATTGTGGATGGTTAAAATGGTGTAAATATCGGCATTAAAAAATGTTATGCTAAAAAAACGTTATGCTAAGGCAATATTTTTTTCATTTCTTTCAAAAATATGCAAATAGTCCCCAAGAGACTGGAGAAAATCAACTGATATTGATATGAGATATGGATGTCCACATACCATGAGAGTATATTAAAAATTATAAATACTTCTAAAAAGTCATAAATTATTTTATGTCCAAAAGTTCAGATTTTGAAAATGGAACTTAGCAAGATTCTTTCATCATAAAAACACAAGAAACATTACAAATCAGCAAATCTCAAGCCTCTTCTATCCAAATGATGCCCACCATCTATCTTAGTCAGAGACAGATGAGAAGAGGACAATTTGTCTCACCCCTCAGGGAGTAACCCAGGGTCCACCAGTGGGTTAATATGACTCAAAACCAAAACAAATATATGTATATCAATCAATCTAGTTTTTTGCATTTTTCTTTTTCTTTTTTTTTTCTTTTGATACAAAAAAAATAAACCCACTTCCCCATATATGTTTATCAACTATGCATGTTCAATCAATCAGAACCCTGGGCCTGAAAATCCAAAAAATATTCTTTTAAAATATAGAAACACCTACTAGATCTATTTCTAATGTTCACTCAAGCAAATACTCATTTTCAAAGCATAAACGTCAAAGTACCAGCAGGATGTCATTATTTCATTTTAATGCTATCGTGGGAGTGGCAGTGACACACAGGAAGTAGGGCTATTTCCTAGTTAGGAAATTGGGTTCAGGGGTCAGGTTGCCTGGACCCAAATCCTGACTCTGCCACTTTGTGGGACTATGAACTTGAGCAGGAGCTTAAGCCTCTTAAGTGCCTCACTTTCCTCCTCTACTTGACAGGGTTACTGCAGAGATTCAATGGACTCATATACTGAGTACTCAGAATAACGCCTGTAACCATTAGCTATTATTATGTTGGGAGCTTTTCTCTGCCCAATAAATAGGATATTTTTGACGACTTAGTAGATTAAAATCATCTTTGAAAAATTAAAGTAGGGATCCCTGGGTGGCGCAGCAGTTTGGCGCCTGCCTTTGGCCCAGGGCGCGATCCTGGAGACCCGGGATCGAATCCCACGTCAGGCTCCCGGTGCATGGAGCCTGCTTCTCCCTCTGCCTATGTCTCTGCCTCTCTCTCTCTGTGTGACTATCATAAATAAATAAAAAAAATTAAAAAAAAATTAAAGTAAATCAATCTCACCAGGGTTTGGAAGCCTCCTTATAACAATCTTTTCTTTCCTCTTTTTTTTTTTTTCTTTTTTAAACAGGAGATAAAGAGTAATTCAACAAATTATCACACATACACGCACGCACACACACACACCACAAACAATCTTTATTGTAATTGGATGCATCCAGTATGCCAATTTAAGTGTTAAGATCCATTTCATAGATAATTCTGGTTTTCCAAGGTTTATGATTCCATCATAAATATTCATTCCCCATGAAAGTTTGCAAATGTATCTCAGTCTATATCTCATTATTTCTTTATTACCTGTCTTTTAGTACATTTGGCTTGGTTTACATATTGTTAGCAAGATCAAAAATACTTTTCAGAAGTATAAAATGCAGATTCCACAAACACTCTAGATATTACTAGTGAAATCGGGTGAAGTATAGCAGAGAGAAACTAATATTAATGAGGGGACTGGATGTGAGCGACTCTTTGAGAGTGCACACCAACATCAGTGTTGATGGGCGTCCCTAGCTAGGGCCGCTCAGGTTGGTCTCACGCGAGGTTGGCTGTTGTAGCCGACCTTGCGCATGTGAAGTCAAAAATTGGGAGACACAGCAAAACCCCTAAGATTCCTTTAATAACTTACAAGTCATACTTAAAAACTTCTATTTTTAATTGGTCCCACTTCAGGAAGTCCTATCTTCTGTAAGGTTTACCATAGTTAACGTAAAGTAGAAAATTCTTTTGTACTAGACTCTAGAAAGAGTCCCTGGTCCTAATGCTGCAGAATTTCACAAACAAGTGTGCTTAATTGTCCTTATCATTATGATTGCATTGTGCTGGATGTTTCTATTCTCATGTGCATCTTCCTTTCCCAAGCATCTTTTCTGCTTTCCCTTCTCAAGGGCAAACCATGTGTGGAGGTGAGAGAACTTCAGTTTCATCCACGACTTCTTCTTTGGGGTCTTACTAAGACCCCGACTGAGTCTAATTACCAGTCTGCGCTGTTTTAAATGAAAGCTTTGATTAACTGAAACACAGACTGCAAAGGCATTTGTTTTGAAATTTTGCACAAATAAGTCTATTTCTTAGTGAATGCGCTTGAGTGTATTTGAGAACTGGATGAAGTGATTCGTATCAGCTAATAAAAATGGGCAGGATGAAGCTCAGAAGCCCGGATCAGGCAACATAAGATATGTATCTAAATATGAAAGACGTCCTAACATAATCAAGGCATCTAATTCGTTTATTCCTGACTACATATTCTAGTAATGAAATAATTGTTGTATGAACCTTTCCATGATCTAAGCTCTCCTATTTAGTATCGGAAGAATCTAACAAACAATAAATATCAACTTAAAGTATGGTGATTATAAACATGTAAGGATTTTTATTTAAAATAGATTCTTACCCTGATCGAAGGCCTTTCCTGGACTCCAAGTGTGGAAATAATCATCCTAAGGAGGAAAATAATGTGAATTGAGTGGATGTGAGTAATTCAATTCTAAAGATTCATATAGGGATCCCTGGGTGGCGCAGCGGTTTGGCGCCTGCCTTTGGCCCAGGGCGCGATCCTGGAGACCCGGGATCGAATCCCACGTCGGGCTCCTTGTGCATGGAGCCTGCTTCTCCCTCTGCCTACGTCTCTGCCTCTCTCTCTCTCTCTCTCTCTGTGACTATCATAAATAAATAAAAAGATAAAATAAGAAAATAAAGATTCATATAAAATCTAGAATGAAATATGAAATACAGAAGCCAAATACAAACTTCTACTTCCTTCGATGGCAAGCAGCAAATAAATAAATAAATAAATAAATAAATAAATAAATAAATAATAAAAAAGGAACAAGAGAAAAACAGTAGTTATCAAAAGGGAACACGTTGTTTACATGTCATAGAAATGTTTTTCAAAAATGTGTTCATTTTCATTGCAAGTCAAAGTTTACTATGATAATTCAATTATATTTGGTTGCCACGTCACATAAATATCATAATGCAACACCTTCAACTGCAAATCAATGTGCAATAGAATATGCAGATAATTACCCTAAGCTAATAAGCTACGAAAGTATGTCACCAGTGTCTAGTTACACAACTTCATTTTCCACTAGTATGACACAGCAGCGAAATACCAAGGGGTCTGCACTAGCTGGTACAGAATATATAGACTTTGCAAATCAGTTACATGATAATTGAATATGTAAGTTCATCAAAATGCAATTGGAAGCTTGAAAAGAAAATACACACCTAATTAAATCTTGCCTGAAGCTTAACTCCTTAATATGGAAAAAATCATTACAATATACTTACTATGTATACACTTAATAAATATGAGTATAGGACACTACGGAGGGGCCATGTAAACTGAAAAGATTTTTTAGAAAGCAAAAAAAGAAAAAAAAAGTTTACTGACTATTGTATTTGCTATTTTACCTGCCAGGCTCCACAGGGAGGCTGCTCTGTTTCCCCCTTTCCCTCTCCCCCCTCCCCACTCCCAGGCTCCAGCACTCTCCCCTCTGTCTCTCTCAGTCCCACCTCTCTCAAATAAATAAGTAGAGTCTTAAAGAAAAATACAATTATGTAGGCCTCAGATCCTGGACTGAAGTTGGGAAAAGAATACCTGTGCCTGTGAGCAAGGTGCCTGCGGTTAGTTGCAGAGTGTAGATGTGGTCTGGCCCACGTGTGCACGAAGGGGCGGCCAAGGCCTCCCTGCTCCACAGAGGCACTGGCCAGGGAACCGCCGGTCAGCAAGTGCCCCCCAAAATACCCAACAGCAGGCACGTGAGCTCCCCGAAAGCTGACCACTCATCACTGGGGTCACTGTGAGGAGGCCAGGCCTCCGCTTCCAGCCGAGCCTCTCATGCAGCACGGCCGCACCGTTGCCCCGGCATCGGGCTCCCCGCACTCAGGTGTCAGCGGGAGGACAAGGAGCAGCGCTGAGCTCCTGGCACCTTCAGCACTGACGCTCAGCCATGGCGAAGCAACATGCTTGGGGGTTGTTTAGGATTTTATTATTCACTCAGGGGAGACCCAGAGAGAGAGGCAGAGACCCAGGCAGAAGGAGAAGCAGGCTCCCTGTGGAGAGCCAGATGCAGGACTCGATCCAGGACCTGGGGGCATGCCCTGGGCCCAAGGCAGGTGCTCAACTGAGCCCCCTGGGCGCCCCTGAAAGCAACATGTCTCATGCAACACACAGTGGTTGAAACACCAGCCTCCCACGTGGAGGGGGCTATGCGTCCCGGGAGCTGCTCGGAGGGGCTCGGACAGAGGCTCCACGGAGGGGGCTGGGCCGCCAGGAGCACAACTCCAACAGCGCAGGCCCGGGAGCACAGGGCGCCGGGACACAGCCCAGGATCCGACCTCCCCCGGGACAGGCAGAGGCCGGGAGGCCCCAGGACAGCGAGGAGGCTCCTGCCCCGAGCTGAGCAGATCAGCGGCCCTGCCCCGGAGCCTCCAGGCCCTGCAGACGGAGAGCCCCGGAGTTACTGCGGGAGCTGACTCCAGGGCTCCAGAGCTGGCCTGCGCCACTGGGGTTGTTCCTCCTGGGGCTTCACAGGGTAAAGAACCCCCACTGAGCCTCACAGTGGCCTCACAGGGTAAACAGCTTAAACATCTTTCAGTGAGCCCTGCACCAGGCAGGAGGCTGAGCGGCTCCCCCAAGTGCTAACACCTGAGAACCAGCACAGCAGGCCCCTCCCCCAGAAGACCAGCTACATGGACAGGGGAGAAACAAATTATTGACCAAGCAGCACTGGAAAGTTCCAGGGGAAGTGGAGGGATTTACAGTATACAGAATCAGATGATAGTCCCCCTTGTTTTTTGTTTTTTGTTTTCTGTTTGCTTCCCCCCTTTTTCTTCCCCTTTTTTTCCCTTTTTATTTCTTTTTCTTTTCTTCTTTTTATTTTCATTTTTTCTCCTTTTCCCAATACAACTTGTTTTTGGCCACTCTGCACTGAGTGGAGAAGGAGAACCCCACCTCAAAAGAAAGAATCAGTCCTCTCTGCCACAGAGTTACAAAATTTGGATTACAATTCAATGTCAGAAAGCCAATTCAGAAGCACTATTATAAAGCTACTGGCTGCTCTAGGAAAAGGCATAAAGGACTCAAGAGACTTCATGACTGCAGAATTTAGATCTAATCAGGCAGAAATTAAAAATCAATATATGTTATCCAAATACCCATATATTTGGGATCCCTGGGTGGCACAGCGGTTTGGCGCCTGCCTTCAGCCCAGGGCGGGATCCTGGAGACCCCGGATCGAATCCCACGTCGGGCTCCCTGGATGGAGTCTGCTTCTCCTTCTGCCTGTGTTTCTGCCTCTCTCTTTCTCTCTCATGAATAAATAAATAAAATATTTAAAAAAAAAACAAATACCCATATATTTTCCCATAGAGTTAAGAAAAAATTCCACATAAGACATTTTGAACATAGTGGTTTCTAAGTTTCACACTGATGCAGATAAGGTACCTCTATAAGATCTGATACTAGCCATGTGTTTAGGATGGATGCATCTGGAGCTTGACTCTCCATTGCCAGGGATACCTAAAACTACTTTGAAATGTAAAGTGCATGATGCTAAGAAATTGGAAGAACCTCTAAGCTCTCTTTCTCTCCACTTTGGTAAATTATCCAAAGGAACGTTTTTCAGCATGTGTTACTTAAAATGTTAGGGTCATTGGGTGTTTGTAAAACAACTGGTTAATTTTAACAGGTTTCTTTATTGCAAGCTTTCCTAGAACATTTGCTAAACTAATGTGCAGGCTCCCTGCGGGAGATATATGAAATATGTCAGCTCTCTAGGCTTATTTTCCCATAGAAGAAAGGTATTGTTCTTTTTCCTGAGCCCATTGTCCCTCAGAACACTGACTTCAACCTACTGCCACCCCTCATTTAGGGCAAGAAAGGGTCAATATGTGCGCAGCATAAAAAAGAGGATGGGGGTGGGGAAATTAGTGAAGGTAATAAAGGCAGGAAGAGGAAAAAGAAAATTTCCACAGGGCTAAAATTAAAGCCCCAGAAAATCAGGGCCATGTCTTTATTCAAATTGTTCAATTTACAGTGTGAGATAAATAACTTTTCTGAGCTGAGACCAGACTTGTTACTATGAGCTAGACTCATTCTGTTATAGTGTATAGCAGTATTTTTTTTTAGCAGTATGGTTTTTTGATGCACTAACTGATCAGGCTGTCCTGCCTGCCACAGCCCTCCTCAGTCTATGTGGGCCTCCCCCACGCTGACCCACCTGGAGGATCCCCACAAATCCCCACCGTCTCAGCAGATGGTCTTTACATAGGAAGTGGGAAAGGTGCCAGTGATTCAAAGACTTGATTTTCCAATTTCAGAAAAAAAAATTCCAGTTTCAAAAAACTATTCTGACCTAAGATAGTATCCCTTCTCAGGGACTAGACAGTTGGAGAGGGAGGGGTGAATCAGAATGGACATAAGAGATTTAAATTCTGTTGAGTCCTTTAAGAGGGCCTGGTGCTCTACTCCCCTCTAGTTTCCAAGGTCACAAAAACATTTTATAGGTTTGGCATACAAAAGTAGGAAGTTTCTAGGTGGCTTCTCTCTCCTGAAAGGGACATAGGAAACATTTCCAGTGTTTTCAGCATGGAAGGATGTGAGGCAGTGGTGTGAAGGGGCCACAGGTGTTTGTGGGATGGAGCCTTGAGGTGGTCTTGCCCAGCTTCCTGGAACCCAGAGGCAAGAGGCTGCAGTTCACTGAGTCAGAAAAACCCCAAAGGGAGGCTGAGAAGGAAGCAACTGCTTGCACCAGAGCTGAAGCAGGGGGATGAAAACAGCTGTGGCAAGGGGCTGGATGACCACCCTGAGTCTTTTCCCTTTCTTCATCCTTGTCGTTCAGGATTATTTCATCTACTTGCAGAAGAGAGAATCAAGGAATACAGAGAGTAGGTGTCCTAGGAAGGTTCACATAGGTTAATAAATGGCCCAACTGGAGCTCTATGAATCCAGATTTGATGCTCCTTGAACTACTTCATGGCAAATGGAAACACAGTTGGCTTAGGGAGAAAACAATGAATTGCATTTTTAAAAATTGTTTTTGTTTGAAATCCCAGTTAGAAATTTATTAGTTGGAAATTAAAGGCTCAATACCAGAAAGGAAGGCTTAGGGAAAGAAGCCAAGGTCTTGGTCATGGAGTAAGAGAATATGGTGAAGGGGAATGTTAGTGGTGGAGATGAAATGGAGGGCAGGCCTGGGGGGGAGGCCTGCAGGTTGGCAGCCAAGGAGGGGAAGAGCCCAGTTAGAAATAGAGGGTGAGAATGTGAAGATGATCCCACAGTCAAAGAATGTGTTTCCTACTCTCAGTTAAAAAGTTAATGGAGAGCCAATCACAACTGTTCTGGAGGCCTCCTATCAGAAGGACAATAATTAAATTTTGAGCAATGAATCCACAGGAAAACAAGTCATTTTCTCAGTCACTTACTATACACCCAATTCCTATAAATGTAGTTATAGAATTTCCTAATACTACACAGACAATTTGGAGGAGTAAATCAGGAGGAGTAGGAAACATTCTAGAATGAAAAGAAAGCATAGAATAGAATACGCAACATATAAAATCACGTCTATGCTAAAGAATGCAGAAAATTATTCAAAGAAGATCTAATACCCCCTAAAAAACAGCAATGGCAATAAGGGTATGGTAAGCAGCTTTACAGACTTCCATACTTCTGAATCCATTACCTAGAACACAAAGTTAAAAAAATCAAAGATATTTTGATTGATGTTCCGGAATCTGCATAAAAAATTTGCAATTAATGAGCTCTGGCAAAGAAATCACAAACGTACACAGTTTCTTTTAGAATAAATACTCCTCAGAAGTATCAGCTAAAGGAACATGTTAAATTAAAAGGAAGATTTATTTATGTGGAACAGTTTAATCCTAAGGTAATTCTTCATTTCCCCAGGGCTTTGGTCAGTCAGGATTCTTCTTTAGGCGATAGCAACATGACATAAATGTGTTTGACAAAGTATCCATGCACTTTAGTGTCTCCAGAGCTTGCCCTCTGGAGTTAGGCAGTTGGAGTTAGAACCCTGGATCTGATGTTCAAACTGTATGACTTTGTGCAGGGTTTCTGTGTCTCTCTGCCTCGGTTTCTTCATCACAAAATGGGAATAATAAATACATTATTTTGTGGGAATTCATATAAAATAGTGCCTGGGACACTGCAAGTTAACATACTCTATAACTTTGCCATTATTGTTTCATGCCGTGTGATTTCATTAATTACAGCTTTTGCGAGGTTTTTGGAAAATGCAGAGAGCAGAATAACCTTGGATAAATTTGATGAAACTATCCAGTAATAATTTCCCTTTACTGTGACTTATTCTGTAGAATATCTTCTCATATGTTTCAGTGTAACTACTTTTACTTGGCCTTAAGAAAAATAATCCAGAATATTATCATGATTGAAGAAAAAGACAAGACCGCAGTATTCTAAATACCATATATGATGATCTTAGAGAAATGTCTCTTAAACTCCCCTGTCAAATCTGGATGTCTGCCCTAGGGAAACCAAATGAATATTAGACTTTTCCGGTTTTTTGTAGATTTACCAAGTTACTGTGTGAATGTCTGGACACAGGTATACAAAGGCTTATAAATTTGAGCTGTCCTGTACATAGATCAAATAATCCTATTGTGGATGGAGGTGGAGACAGATGGAGAGCACAGCTACTGCCCATAGGTATTAGTGATTACCTTCCCTTTTTTTTTTTTAGATTTTATTTACCTATTCATGGGAGACACAGAGAGAGAGAGACAGAGAGAGAGAGAGAGAGAGAGAGAGGCAGAGACACAGGCAGAGAAAGAAGTAGGCTCCATGCAGGGAGCCTGACATGGGACTCGATCCCAGGTCTCCAGAATCACGCCCTGGGCCAAAGGCAGGTGCTAAACCACTGGGCCACCGGGGCTGCCCAGTGACTACACTCCTATCGGGGTAGGGGGACTGCCAAGCTTTCAGAAAATAGACCCAATAGGAATTTTTTAACAATGTACATCTTTCCTTCTGGAAATAATACACCAGTCTGCAAATAATCTTGTTTGTCTTTCAGTTGTTGGAATTTAGACTACTTTGAGTTTTTGTCTCTGACAAGGATTACTTCCCAATGGACATGCTTATTGGGAGTTTATTCCTTTCTTTCTTGATGGCTCTTCTTCTTGGAAATTCACACCTGCTTTATATATAGACAGACATAGTTATGGACATAAAAATAGATATAGATTAACAAATCATTTCTTTTTGATTTTTGCTAACATTCTTTCAATTTTATTCTCACTCAAATAAAATTCTTGAAAAGACTCTTTTCATCATTTCAAGATGAAAACGGGGCTGCAAATAACCAGGTGAAAAAGTACCAATTGGAAGGAGGGGCAAGATGGCGGGAGAGTAGGGTCTCCAAGTCACCTGTCCCCTCAAATTACCTAGATAACCTGCAAATCATCCTGAAAATCTACGAATTCGGCCTGAGATTTAAAGAGAGAACAGCTGAAACGCTACAGTGAGAAGAGTTCGCGCTTCTATCAAGGTAGGAAGACGGGGAAAAAGAAATAAAGAAACAAAAGGCCTCCAAGGGGGAGGGGCCCCGCGAGGACCTGGGCTGAGGCCGGGGCGAGTGTCCCCAGGACAGGAGAGCCCCGGCCCGGAGAAGCAGGAGCTGCACCAACCTTCCCGGGCGGAAAGGGGCCCGCAGGGAGTTAGAGCAGGACCCAGGAGGGCGGGGATGCCCTCGGGCTCCCCAGGACACTAACAGGCACCTGCGGCGAGCAGTGCGCCGAGCTCCCTAAGGGCTGCAGCGCGCACGGCGGGACCCGGAGCAGCTCGGAGGGGCTCGGGCGGCGGCTCCGCTGAGGGGGCTGCGGGGGCGGGAGCACGAATCCAACAGCGAAGACCCGGAGCATAGGGCGCCGGGACACATCCCAAGATCCGGCCTCCACAGGGGACAGGCAGAGGCCGGGAGGGCACAGGACAGCAAGGACGCTCCTGCCCCGAGCTGAGCAGATCAGAGCCCCCGCCCCAGAGCCTCCAGACCCTGCAGACAGAGAGCCCCGGAGTTACTGCGGAGGCTGACTCCAGGGCTCCAGAGCTGCCGCAGCCACTATACTTGTTCCTCCAGGGGCCTCACGGGGTAGACAACCCCCACTGAGCCCTGCACCAGGCAGGGGGCTGAGCAGCTCCCCCACGTGCTAACACCTGAAAAGCAGCACAACAGGCCCCTCCCCACATAGACTAGCTAGACAGACAAGTTCCAGGGGAAGTCAAGGGAAGTAAAGTATACAGAATCAGAGAATACTCTCCTGTGTTTTTGTTTTTGTTTTGTCGTGTTTTGTTTTGCTTTTTGATTTCTGTTTGCTTCCCCCATCCTTTTTTTCTTTCTCTTTTTCTTCTTCCTTTCTTCTTTTTCTCTTTTCTTTCCTTCTTTCTCTCCTCTCTTTTCCTCCTTTTCCCATTACAACTTGTTTTTGGCCACTCTGCACTGAGCAAAATGACAAGAAGGAACACCTCACCTCAAAAGAAAGAATCAGAAACAGTCCTCTCTCCCACAGAGTAACAAAATCTGGATTACAATTCAATGTCAGAAAGCTAACTCAGAAGCACTATTATACAGTTACTGGTGGCTCTAGAAAAAAGCATAAAGGACTCAAGAGACTTCATGACTGCAGGATTTAGATCCAATCAGACAGAAATTAAAAATCAATCGAATGAGATGCAAACCAAACTAGAAGTCCTAACAATGAGGGTTAACGAGGTGGAAGAACGAGTGAGTGACATAGAAGACAAGTTGATGGCAAAGAGGGAACCTGAGGAAAAAAGAGACAAATAATTAAAAGACCATGAGAATAGATTAAGGAAAATAAATAACAGCCGGAGGAAGAAAAACCTACGTTTAATTTGGGTTCCCCAGGGTGCCAAAAGGGACAGAGGTCCAGAATATGTATTTGAACAAATCCTAGCTGAAAACTTTCCGAATCTGGGAAGGGAAACAGGCATTCAGATCCAGGAAAGAGAGAGCTCTCCCACTCAAAATCAATAAAAAGCCCTCCACACCACGACATTTAATAGTGAAGCTTGCAAATTCCAAAGATAAAGAGAAGATCCTTAAAGCAGCAAAAGACAAGAGATACCTAACTTATATGGGGAGAAATTTCAGATTAACAGCAGATCTCTCCACAGAGACTGGCAGGCCAGAAAGAGCTGGCAGGATATATTTAGGGTCCTAAATGAGAAAAACATGCAGCCAAGAATACTTTATCCAGGAAAGCTCTCATTCAGAATGGAAGGAGAGATAAAGATCTTCCAAGACAGGCAGGAACTGAAAGAATATGTGACCTCCAAACCAGCTCTGCAAGAAATTTTAAGGGGCACTCTCAAAATTCCCTTTAAGAAGAAGTCCAGTGGAACAATCCACAAAAACAAGCACTGAATAAATATCGTGATGACACTAAACTCATATCTGTCAATAGTAACTCTGAACGTGAAGGGCTTAATGACCCCATCAAAAGATGCAGGGTGTCAGACTGGATAAAAAACCAGGACCCATCTATTTGCTGTCTACAAGAGACTCATTTTAGACAGAAGGACACCTACAGTATGAAAATGAAAGGTTGGAGAACCATTTACCATTCAAATGCTCCTCAAAAGAAAGCAGGGGTAGCCATCCTTATATCAGATAAACTAAAATCTACTCCGAAGACTGTAGTGAGAGATGAAGAGGGACACTATATCATACTTAAAGGATCTATCCAACAAGAGGACTTAACAATCCTCAATATATATGCCCTGAATGTGGGAGCTGCCAAATATATCAATCAATTAATAACCAAAGTTAAGACATACTAAGATAATTATACACTTATACTTCAATCTAGCGCTTTCTACACTCGATAGGTCTTCTAAACACAACATCTCCAAAGAAATGAGAGCTTTAAATGATACAGTGGACCAGATGGATTTCACAGATATCTACAGAACTTTACATCCAAACTCAACTGAATACACATTCTTCTCAAGTTCACGTGGAACTTTCTCCAGAAGAGACCACATACTGGATCAGAAATCGGGTCAGAACCGATACCAAAAGATTGGGATGGTCCCCTGTGTATTCTCAGACCATAGTGCCTTGAAATTAGAACTAAATCACAACAAGAAGTTTGGAAGGACTTCAAACACGTGGAGTTAAAGGACCATCCTGCTAAAAGATGAAAGGGTCAACCAGTAAATTAAGGAAAATTAAAAAGATTCATGGAAACTAATGAGAATGAAGATACAACCATTCAAAATCTTCGTGATGCAGCAAAAGCATTCCTGAGGGGGAAATACATTGCAATACAAGAATCCATTCAAAAACTGGAAAGGACTCAAATACAAAAGCTAACCTTACACATAAAGGAGCTAGAGAAAAAACAGCAAATAGATCCTACACCCAGCAGAAGAAGAGAGTTAATAAGGATTCGAGCAGAACTCAACGAATTTGAGATAAGAAGAACTGTGGAACAGATCAACAAAACCAGGAGTTGGTTCTTTGAAAGAATTAATAATACAGATAAACCATTAGCCAGCCTTTTTAAAAAGAAGAGAGAGAAGACTCAAATTAATAAAATCATGAATGAGAAAGGAGAGGTAGATCACTACCAACACCAAGGAAATGCCAACGATTTTAAAAACATATTATGAACAGCTATATGCCAATAAATTAGGTAATCTAGAGAACTGGACATATTTCTGGAAAGCCACAAACTACCAAAACTGGAACAGGAAGAAATAGCAAACCTGAACAGGCCAATAACCAGGGAGGAAATTGAAGCGTCATCAAAAACCTCCCAAGACACAAAAGTCCAGGGCCAGATGGCTTCCCAGGGGGATTCTATCAAACGTTTAAAGAAGAAACCATACATATTATACTAAAGCTGTTTGGAAAGATAGAAAGAGATGGAGTACTTCCAAATTTGTTCTATGAGGCCAGCATCACCTTAATACCAAAGCCAGACAAAGACCCCACGAAAAAGGAGAATTGCAGACCAATATCGCTGATGAACATGGATGCAAAAATTCTCAACAAGATAGTAGCCAATAGGATCCAAGAGTATATTAAGAAGATTATTCACCATGACCATGTAGGATTTATTCCTAGGACACAAGGCTGGTTCAACACTCATAAAACAATCAATGTGACTCATCATATCAGCAAGAGAAAACCATGAACCATATGATCCTCTCAATAGATGCAGAGAAAGCATTTGACAAAATACAGCATCCATTCCTGATCAAAACTCTTCAGAGTGTAGGGATAGAGGGAACATTCCTCAGCATCTTAAAAGCCATCTATGAAAAGCCCACGGCAAATATCATTCTCAATGGGGAAGCACTGGGAGCCTTTCCCCTAAGATCAGGAACAAGACAGGGATGTCCACTCTCACCACTGCTACTCAACATAGTACTAGAAGTTCTAGCCTCAGCAATCAGACAACAAAAATACATAAAAGGCATTCAAATTGGCAAAAAAGTAGTGAAACTCTCCCTCTTCACCGATGACATGATACTCTACATAGAAAACCCAAAAGACACCACCCCAAGATTGCTAGAAATCATACAGCAATTTGGCAGTGTGGCAGGATACAAAATCAATGCCCAGAAGTTAGTGGCATTTCTATCCACCAACAATGAGACTGAAGAAAGAGAAATTAAGGTGTCAATCCCATTTACAATTGCACCCAAAAGCATAAGATACCTAGGAATTAACCTAACTAAAGAGGTAAAGGATCTATACCCTAAAAACTATAGAACACTTCTGAAAGACGTTGAGGAAGACACAAAGAGATAGAAAAATATTCCATGCTCATGGATTGGCAGAATTAATATTGTGAAAATGTCAATGTTACCCAGGGCAATTTACACGTTTAAAGCTATCCCTATCAAGATACCATGGACTTTCTTCAGAGAGTTAGAACAAATAATTTAAAATTTGTGTGGAATCAGAAAAGACCCCGAATAGCCCGGGGGAATATATTAAAAGAAAACCATAGCTGGGGGCAGCACAATGCCAGATTTCAGGTTGGACTACAAAGCTGTGGTCATCAAGACAGTGTGGGACTGGCACAAAAACAGATACATAGAACAATGGACCAGAATAGAGAACCCAGAAGGGGACCCTGAACTTTATGGTCAACTAATATTCGATAAGGAGGAAAGACTATCCACTGGAAGAAAGCCAGTCTCTTCAATAAATGGTGCTGGGAAAATTGGACATCCACATGCAGAAGAATGAAACTAGACCACTCTCTTTCACCACACACAAAGATAAACTCAAAATGGATGAAAGATCTAATTGTGAGACAAGATTCCATCAAAATCCTAGAGGAGAACACAGGCAACACCCTTTTTGAACTCGGCCACAGAAATTTTTTGCAAGATACATCCACGAAGGTAAAAGAAACAAAAGCAAAAATTAACTATTGGGACTTCATCAAGATAAGAAGCTTTTGTACAGCAAAGGATATAGTCAACAAAACAAAAGACAACCTAGAGAATGGAAGAAGATATTTGCAAATGACATTATCAGACAAAGGGCTAGTTTCCTAGATCTATAAAGAACTTATTTAACTCAACACCAAAGAAACAAACAATCCAATCATGAAATGGGCAAAAGACATGAAGAGAAATCTCACAGAGGAAGACATAGACATGGCCAACATGCACATGAGAAAATGCTCTGCATCACTGGTAATCAGGGAAATACAAATCAAAACCACAATGAGATCCCACCTCACACCAGTGAGAATGGGGAAAATTAACAAGGAAGGATACAATGAATGTTGGAGAGGATGTGGAGAAATAGGAACCCTCTTGCCCTGTGGGTGGGAATGTGAACTGGTGAAGCCACTCTGGAAAACTGTGTGGAGGTTCCTCAAGGAGTTTTAAAAATGGACCTGCCCTATGACCCAGCAATTGCACTGCTGGGGATTTTTCCCAAAGATACAGATGCAATGAAACACCGGGACACCAGCACCCCAATGTTTCTAGCAGCAATGTCCACAATAGCCAAACTGTGGAAGGAGCCTCGTGTCCATCGAAAGATGAATGGATAAAGAAGATGTGGTCTATGTATACAATGGAATATTACTCAGCCATTAGAAATGACAAATACCCACCATTTGCTTTGATGTGAATGGAACTGGAGGGTATTATGCTGAGTGCAGTAAGTCAATCGGAGAAGGACAAACATTATATGGTCTCATTCATTTGGGGAATATAAATTATAGCGAAAGGGAATAGATGGGAAGGGAGAAGAAATGGGTGGGAAATATCAGAAAGCGAGACAGAACATGGAAGACTGCTAACTCTGGGAAATAAACTAGGGGTTGTGGAAGGGGAGGAGAGTGGGGGGTGGGGGTGAATGGGTGACGTGCACTGAGGGGTGCACTTGACAGGATGAGCACTGGGTGTTATTCTGTATGTTGTCAAATTGAACACCAATTAAAAATAAATTTATTATTAAAAAGTAGAAGATGTGGTTTATGTATACAATGGAATATTACTCAGCCATTAGAAATGACAAATACCCACCATTTGCTTCGACGTGGATTGAACTGGAGGGTATTATGCTGAATGAAATAAGTCAATCGGAGAAGGACAAACATTTTATGGTCTCATTCATTTGGGGAATATAAATTATAGTGAAAGGGAATAGAGGGGAAGGGAGAAGAAATGGGTGGGAAATATCAGAAAGCGAGACAGAACATGGAAGACTCCTAACTCTGGGAAATGAACTAGGGGTGGTGGAAGGGGAGGAGGGCGGGGGGTGGGGGTGACTTGGTGGCGGGCACTAGAGGGGGGCACTTGACAGGATGAGCACTGGGTGTTATTCTGTATATTGTCAAATTGGACACCAAGAAATGTTGGGAAATATCAGGAAGGGAGACAGAACATAAAGACTCCTAACTCGGGGAAACGAACTAGGGGTGGTGGAAGGGGAGAGGAGGGCGGGTGTTGGAGGGGAATGGGTGACGGGCACTGAGGTGGACACTTGACGGGATGAGCACTGGGTGTTTTTCTGTATGTTGGTAAATTGAACACCAATAAAAATTAATTAAAAAAAATAAATTTATTATTAATAAAATAAAAATAAACAAAACAAAACAAAACAAACTTTAAAATTGAAAAAAGAAAAAAAGAGTTAGCTGTGAAGGGTGACCTAATGTGCATTTATATGATTCAAGTGCAAAGGAAATGGATGTTGCACGCATACATAGAAATGTGTGAGTTTTACAGGCTCTCTCCTTTTACCCACGATTTTTTAATTGAGCCACTTTTCATTCTGATCCCTTTGGTTAAAAAAAAAGCCTCCTGGGCACATCAAATTACCAGCTCAGTAGAACACCAGAATTAATCACTGAAGATGGAGGACACTGCATATCATTAGTGCAAAGGACAAAAGGGAGGAGTGGGAGTGACTGGGAAATGGGAGACTCCTCTCACACAAACTGGCAACCCTGAACTCTCTAACCTATCAAAAATAATTAAAAGTGCCATCTTCTTAGTAATTTTAACCTTACTAACAGGTGACCTGCACAGAGAAGTTGCATGTGTCAGCTCGCATCTTGGTTTAGGAAGCATTTTCCCCCCAAGGATATAGAACTAGCAAATTACATGCTCAAAACAAAAGAAAGAAGCAACCTTACTATTTATAAATCTAGGCAGAGTAAAAATACATAAAATAAGTAGCTGGAAAAGTTTTAAATAACAGCTCATTCTTCTTTTCTTGTATCTCTCACTAAAGAAGTTCCAAGGAGCTAGGTCAATTATTTGGGGAAAAAAGAACAACTTTATGTTAATGAATCTACTAAAATCACATTTATAGTGCTATGAGCAATGATTTGCATAAAAATACTGAAGTGGCATTTTGGGGTCTTTTGATGTTTGTAAGTCCCATAGATGTATTTGTTTGTTTATTTCTGGCCATGAGTAGAATTGCAGTGTTGCGATAAAACATTTCAGGATTTCAGGATAAAGAGACACATCTTAAATCTGTTCTTAAATTATCAAGCAATCCTTCCTTACCAAATGGAAATTACTAAAGTTGTTTTCCACCTCATATTTTAGGGGAAAAAATGATGTGATATCTGTCTTCATGGAAACTACAGTATCTGCAACACATGATAAATGAGGTCATATATTTGATTACAGTGGCCCTAGTCGAGACCCTGGTTATTGACACTAGCAGCATTTTCTGCTCTTTCCACCACCTTTCCCCACAAAGTGATGTAAGTTAGATCTCAATAAAACTGTTCAATCTATGTGGCTAGAAGTTTTACATCTATGAACGTGTGTCAGTGTCTGTGTGCATGCGTACTTGTGTGTCAATGAGGACTAGTAAAGCATGATATTGGATATTGAGCCCTTGTTTTTGAAATGATTACCGATTCTCAAAATGGTCTGTGCGTTTAACACATGGGAATGTTAACATTTAGTGTAAAATTGATTGTTCCTAGATGGTTTTGTGCTGTGAATTCTTTTTGTGCTACATTCTCGATCATATGTCATTAGAGGAATGTGATTTTGGCAGTTCTCATGTCAGCGACTGTTATTTGGTGCAAGTGTTTAAATGTTTAATGGACGGGGACCTCCTCCGAAGTCTCTTAATAATTTCTTAGATTAGCAGATCATGTGAAGTTCTTTTAAATGAGCTCATAAAAATGATCTCCCAGTATTCTTGTAAAGAGATTTTCCTGCCATCTTCTGATATAGAAGTATAAATACAAGACCAACATATAAAGACTAAATGTGATTATACAAGTTATGTCAGTAAATTCTGACAGTATGGTCCTTCAGGTAAAAGAGGGTTATTATGGGTGACAATGCATGATTCATAATAATCACATTTTCTTTCCCTTGCCTTTGTCAAAGAACTAAAGAACAGTTTGGTGCATATAATGTTTCAAAGAAGTTTCCTGGAGTGTTGGGATTGATCTTCATGCCTCCAGATCTTGGTCCTTGCAAGTTTGTCCCAAGCCTGAGACACACATCTACTCATTAGGTGCAGCAAAAGCTGATTTCTGAACTCTCAAGAATGTAGGACGTAACCTGGGCTGCAGAGAATCCAATACCGTGATCCTGTTAAATCAATGATACTGCTTCAGAATGAGAGAGTAGGTACAGAACAAAGAGTGTTTTTATTCCTTTTCGAGTCCTCTTTTAGTCCACTGCAAACATTTAGTCAGGAAGCCATGCTTTGTTAAAGAACAAATGTTTTTCAATTTCAAAAGCTTCTCTTTACAATTGAAGGTGGTGGCCTTGATTCATTTAATTTCTATAGTATTGCATTTATAAGAAAACATAGTATAAAGAACAGAGACCATATTGCAAACAAAGTTTCCTTACAACAGGAAGGAAAGTTTCCTTTACTAAGAAGCATAGGATTTGGAAAGGAGAGAAAGAGGAGAAGAGTATAGGTATTAGTGACCTACCCACCTACTTGGGAACTAATGCTCCAGGGAGAGGGAAGAGGGAATGCTGTACACTCCTTTGCAAAGCCTTATATTATGCCTTTTGTTGGTGTTATATAATCCCTGGGCAGAGAAGCAATGTCTGAGGAAGTATCTGAAGCCTGCCTCTTTCAAAGAATTCTGCATACTGTGGCATGATGAGGAAAATCAGTGATAGCTTTTGGGTCTCCAGCAAGAATCACAGATTTGAGACAATCAGAAAAATGTGAAAGAGCCACTGTGGGGTCATGACAAGATCCAGAGGCATTAACAGACATGACACCACAGAATAAGCCAGACCAGTCATACCTCAGTAGGCACTCCAGTGGGCCATCCAGTGATGAGAGAAGGAAAGGAAAATTCCAGAAGACAGAATGTGGACCTCTTTATACCCACCATGCTGGCATGCACCCAGAAGCCAGTTGTACAGGAAAGAAAGTTAGAGAAGACTCTGTAGAGGGGAGAAACAGTTGTGACTAGCGTTTAATAGATTTTTTCCCCCATAGTATTTTGATGTTTTTTTTTAATTTTTATTTACTTATGATAGTCACAGAGAGAGAGAGAGAGGCAGAGACACAGGCAGAGGGAGAAGCAGGCTCCATGCACCGGGAGCCCGATGTGGGATTCGATCCCGGGTGTCCAGGATCGCGCCCTGGGCCAAAGGCAGGCGCCAAACCGTTGCGCCACCCAGGGATCCCTCCCCAAAGTATTTTGAATTCAAGTTGAATTAATCTTATTTGGCCAGTGTTACTGTATTTTTTCCTGCTAGTAAAAGGACTCAGATTCTGGAAGACTTGTGAGATTAAATAACAAAGGCAGCTAACTTTTCTTTTAACAGCTGAATTTACATTTAGTTCTATTATGTTCATGTCCGAGACAGGAAATTTCAGGATTTTCTAAAACCAACCTTCCTGCTAAATGTTGTGAGAATTTGGCCACACACAAGAGACAACAAGGATTTCAATTACCCTCCATCCATAAACAACTAGAAAACTGGACATAGTTTAGGAAGTAACTACTTTAAGAAACTTGATGGTAGGCAGTATAGGAGAATAATCTTGGAGGAAAGAGAAAGGAATGAGGTGAACTCTACCTTTGTCTAGACCTTCTGCCTAGAAGAATTTCTACTGAAGTTCAGGAAGGGGAATTCTAACAAAACTTGTGTATATGAATGAATTGAGGAGATAGAAATCATCATTTGGGGAAGCCAAGGCAATTAGAATTTGTGAGGCAGACTACCTAAGAGGAGGGAGCTATGCAGAAGTGCTCAGGATATTTTCATGGAAGTTGCATCAAGTCTTTGGCTGAAAATGAATTTGCAAACCCATCACTGGATATGAATAATTTCAGAGAACAGAACAGTTACCAGTGAGCTGAACAATTAATTCCTGGAGATTGTAAAGGTCTGAGAATCATTCAAGTTCCCATAAACCCAAGCAAAGAGACCTTCATGAATACATGGTACATTTAGTGGAGAGCCCAGAGAAGCCTCATCTTAAAAGTGGGGCTAAATGAGCATTAAAGGTATTCTAAATTCACCCAAAAAGATGTAACAAATGCAGTACTCAAGAACATAAAACCATGATGTCCCACATCACTAAAATCACTGCATATATGAAGAAGCAGAAAAATGTGACCCATAACTTGGAGAAAAGTCAATCAATGAAACAGACCCAAAATTAAACATATAATATATAAAAATATATAAAAATATAATCTTGATTAACAGACAAGAACTTTAAAACAGCACAAATCCAATATGTATATTGGATAGTGATAGAAATGCGAGAACGAAGCCCAGAAAACTAACAAAGGCTGAAGAAAAATTAGTCTTTAGTGACCTTCTGAGACAATAACAAATGATTTGACACTTGTGCAACTGGAATTTCAGTAGGTAAGGAAAGGAAGAGAAAAAAATACTTGATGACATAATAGTACAACTTTTTTTTCAAATTTAATAAGTTATAAACTTTCAGAACCAAAAGACAAAATGAAGCCTAAGTAAAATAAACATAAATCAAATCTCTCCAAGTTTTATTGTAATCAAACTGCCAAAAAAGTGTTAAAGAGGGAATCCTAAAAGCATCAAGAAAACAGACACATTGCACGCAGAGACACAAAGTTAAACAAAACAGCAGACTTTTTGTCAGAAATCATTCAAACCACAGAAAAGAGGCTTATCTCTCTAAAATGCTGACAGAAAAAAATAAAAAATAAAAATAAAATGTTGACAGAAAAAAATTCTAAATTCTATATTCAGCAAAATATCTTTCATAAATGAGAGTAAAGAGAAATTGACAAACTTAATATATAACTGATAGGGAAATTCAAGTGATCTAGAATTTGCAAATGATTTTTAAAACTAATAAAGGAGGATTTATACCATTTGATTTCAAGATTACAAAGTTAAAGTACCAAGGCACTATAGTAATGGCAGAGAATAGACAGATAAATGGAACAGAAATGACAATGCAGAAATACATCAATTATATAACCAATTGATTTTTCAACAAAGATGTCAAAAATTTACGGCTGGGGGAAAGATTGTCTTTTTAGTAAACTATGCTAGAATAATGGATATATATATATATGTATGTATATATATATATATATGTATGTATATATGTACGTATACACACACACACACACACACAAATGGATCTCAGCCTTCTCATTACACCATACCTGAAAAATAATTCAAAATAAACATAGGAGCTAAATCTTTTAAAAGAAAATATAAAGGAAGATCTTTATAACCTTGATTTAGGCAGAGATTTCTTAGGCAAGACATAATCATAAGCCCATAAATGAAGATTTTGTTAATTGGACTCCACCAAAACCAAAAATTTTACTTGTCAAAGGACACTATTGAAAATGAAAAGGCAGCCACAAAATGAGAGAAAATATTTGCAAAACATACATCTGTCTAAGGTAGATCCAGACACATAGCACAAAATATACAAAGAACTTGTATAACACAATAACAAGAGAAACTTTTCAATTAAGAAATGAGCAAAAGAAAGACACTTCATAAAAGAAGACACTCTGGCTAACAAGCTCCTGGAAAGATACTCAACATCATCAAGCATTAAGAAAATGCAAACCAAAATTATAAAATACCAGTATAGAACCATTAAAAAGCTTGAAATAAAAAGGCTGACAAATGCAATTATCGACAAGGACATAGAGAACACTGGAAGTCTCCTATATCTCTGGTAGGAATGCAAAACACTGCAATCACTTTGTATAATAGTCTGGCAATTTCTTTCTTTTTTTTAAATTTATGATAGTCACACACAGAGAGAGAGAGAGAGAGGCAGAGACAGAAGCAGGCTCCATGCACTGGGAGCCCGATGTGGGATTCGACCCCGAGTCTCCAGGATCACCCCTGGGCCAAAGGCAGGCGCCAAACCGCTGGGCCACCCAGGGATCCCTAGTCTGGCGATTTCTTTAAAAGTTAAACATAGGGCACCCCGGGCGGCTCAGTCCTTTAAACATCTGCCTTCCACTCAGGTCATGATACAGGGGCCCTGGGATTCAGCCCGCATCTGACTTGTGGGCAGGTGCTCTCGCTCCCTCCCTCTCAAATAAATAAATAAACTCTTAAAGGAAAAAAAAAACCATACAGTTAACCATGTGTCTACAGAAACAATAGTAAAAAATCTTTAAAAATAAATAATAGTAATGTTTGCCAGTGTTTTTTTAAACATATGTAGAAGTAAACCGTATGCAAATTTTGGCACAAAGAATGAGACAGGGAAATGGAAAATCCACCTATGTGGATTAGCATAATACTGTTTGAAGAGGATGATAATTTATTTTATTTTTTGAAGATTTTATTTATTCATTCAGGAGAGGCAAGAGAGAGAGAGAGAGGCAGAGGCACAGGCAGAGGGAGAAGCCGGCTCCAGGCAGGGAGCCCGTGCCGGGCTCGATCCCGGGTCTCCAGGGTCACACCCCGGGCTGCAGGCGGCGCTAAACCGCTGGGCCCCTGGGCTGCCCTGAAGGAGATGAGCATCTAAAACCACAGCCCCTACGGACCCGTCGTGTTTCCTTTCTGGCTCCAAGAATCGTTTCATTTGTCAGCTGAGAAAGCTTTTCCTAGGCTGCTGCTGCAGGCTCCTCCGGGCCTTGGGGCGCCTGCACAGCCGCCCCGCGCGCTGGGGTGACCACCGGCTTCCGCCCCCCGCCCGCCAGGCTGGACGGCGCCTTCTGGGGCAGGGCAGGTGGGGCAGCAAGTTCTCCTCCTTTCCTCCTGCTCTCCTGGGCCTCTGTCCGAGCTGCCTTCGAGGGTCCCGGGGAGCCGGACGGCCAGTTAAGGGGGTCCTGGCAGGGAGACCCCCGGACGGCGAGCTCTTCCCCGCGCGGCCGCCCCCGCGAGAGCGGCTGGGCTGTGGAACGGCACGTGAACCCCACGTCTAGGCCTCGGCCGCACCGACCCAGATCTGCGTACAGGCAGAGGCTTCTGGCCGCAGGCAGGAAAGCGCCGGCTTCGAGCTTGCTTTCTACCGCACGTCAACGGCGAGCGCGGCTGCAGGCTTCGCGGGACCAGCTCCAGGCCGGGGGACGCCCGCCTGAGCGGAAGCAGCTCCGCTCCCACAGTCTTCGGGTGCTCCGGCGCCCGCTGGCTCTGAGGAGCGACTGCGCACGCGCAGGTGAGAGGCGGGCGGGAGGCCGTTGGGCGCCTGCAGTTGCCAGCACATGCGCGGTGCGGCGGCAGGGACTCCCCGAGGGAGACCAGGGTTTCGGGGCGCATCCGAGAGTCCGGGCCGCCGAGCTGGAAGCCTGCCTGAAAACACCCCGCAAGGTGCGCTCTCCCGCCGCGGCCCTGCCCGGCCACTGTCCGGGCGCCCTTGGCCGCACCGCGGAGGACGGCTCTCTGTGGAGGGCACGTGGGCTCCCGGGCCGCCGCCCCCCTCACCGGCAGGGCCTCCGCGAGGTACGTGTGCCCCCCGGGCCTGCCTTTCTGAGGGCGGGACGGGGGAAAGGGATCGGATGCGTCTTTGCAGCCCGGGGAGGAGAGGATTTTCATGCAATTTGATGACCGGATGTTCTGCGGGAGGTGGCGGAGGGTACAGCGATGGCGGTTTGTTTCTGGCGGAAGACTTTTTAAAAGTTCAGGCTATAAGAATGAATCGAGACAGGGCATTCGTATTTAGATGGAATAAATTCACCTGCCAAATCCATCACATTAAAGAAAAAATGTGGGCAGCCCGGGTGGCTCACGGTTTAGCGGGCCTGCAGCCCAGGGCCTGATCCTAGAGACTCAGGATCGAGTCCCGCTTCGGGCCCCCTGCCTGGAGCCTGCTTCTGCCCCTGCCCCTGTCTCTGCTTCTGTCTCTGTGTGTCTCATGAATAACTAAATAAAATCCTTAAAAGAAAAAACGTTAATGGTCTTTAGGGGAAGAGGAGGGAAAACGGAATTTCTGGCCAAACACCAGTTGGTCATTACTGCTGAGCTTTACCAGACAACTGTGTGTTCTGCTCTACCCTTGGTTTCAGTGCCCTCAAATACCATCACAAGTCAGGGGGTGGGCTGCAGCTCTGGGAGTGTCCCTAACAATTCCCCTGTCTTTTAGGAGTTTGATGTCTTTCAGGATTTTCCTTTTTGTCGTTTAAAGCCGCTCATGAGATGCAATGGGTGGTGGGTTAAGTGGGGAAGTCAGATTAGTGTGGCCAAATGTGGAGAAAATTCCTAAAGACAGGATGATCAACAACAAGAGAAGACACCTGGGTGACCAGTTGGTTAAGCGTTTGCCTTTGGCTCAGGTCATGATCCCAGGGTCCTGAAATGGAGCCCCGCGTCAGGCTCCTTGCTCAGTGGGGAGTCTGCTTCTCCCTCTCCTCCTGAGCTTGTGCTCTCTGTCACTGTCTCTGCGTCTCTCTCAAATAAATAAAAACCCTAAATAAAAACAGACAACAAACCACAATAGCAAGACCGGGTCCCAGAGATTATTCGAAAGAGCAGCACAAAAGTCCCATTTATCTGAAGGGTGTCTTCTTATCAAATAATTTGAATTTGCTGTGGTCAGGGTCTGTGGAAGTCTTCATGGGATTATGGATTACACAGAACTGGAAGGGCCTTTAAGAAATAAAGTTGGTATTGTACTGGAATTAAAAGAAAGGAGTTAAGAGTTAACAGGGTATGATAAGGGTCTGATTTTCATCTAGATTTCACCTTCCACTCCAAAAAGTCCAAAGCCAAAGTGGCAAAAGTAACTGAGTAAAGCACACATATGAGGAATGCCTTTGCTCAATTTTTCCCTTGTTTTTAGGAAGACCAAAAGGATCCTTTGTACTCCAAGGTACTAACACTTGATATAGATGAAAATCTACATAAACCAACATGATATCTGTCTGCAACCGGTAGGTACTATTTAAATGTCTTTTAGGGGGATCCCTGGGTGGCGCAGCGGGTTGGCGCCTGCCTTTGGCCCAGGGCGCGATCCTGGAGACCCGGGATCGGGTCCCACGTCGGGCTCCCGGTGCATGGAGCCTGCTTCTCCCTCTGCCTGTGTCTCTGCCTCTCTCTCTCTCTCTCTGTGACTATCAAAAATAAATAAAAATTTAAAAAAAAATAAATGTCTTTTAGGGAGAAAGGATAAGGTCTGAAGCTTGGCCGTGTCTTTAGCGTCTTTCCCAATATCTAGGCTTTGCCATCCAGGAAAAATCCAGAGCAGTGTACTAAATCAAAGTAATTGATTGCTTTACCGAGTGGTATCTTGAAAGTTTAGAGAGTTGGACTTCTATGGTTATTGTTTGTATAAATAATGCTTTATGAACCATAGTGATATGTGATAAAATCTCATAAACACCTATAGATGTACTCAAATCACCTTAGATTAGGTAGTGGACTTTTAATAAATGTTCTGCAGTTTGCTTGTACATATCCTGGTTGATTTCTTAGAGTCCTGGCAGCTTCTGAGCTAGTGTTTTTCTAAGACTCTGAGGCAGTAGTTATATTGTTTAAGAATCCAATCAGTAGTTTTATCCTTATTCTGGATACACTTCCATTATAAACAGTTGATGGAAATACACACACACATGCGTGTGTGTGTGTGTGTGTGTGTGTGCATCTGCACACCCAGGTCCATACATAAAAGCCATTATCCCTCAAACGTTTTTCATCTTATTCATAAGCCAAAACTAAGTACTATTGAGGAGCATATGGTTCTTTAAAAATCTATTAAGGAAAAATTTGGATTTAAGGGAAATAATTATCCATTAAATTCTCAAAACATTCTCGAAGCACCTGCGTGGCTCAGTTGATCAAGTGTCTGACTCTTGGTATCAGCTCAAATCATGAGTTCAGGTTCTGCATTGGGCTCCATATAAATAATAATAAGTAATATTAAAATAATAATAATAATAAAATAAAAGGAAATTCTTAGAACATTTTCGATCTAGACTTTACCCTTAAGTGGAAAGAATGGAGAAATTTAATATGTCCAATTTTTTATCATTTTCCCTCTGTTCTGTGCAAGAAAAACCAATAGAATTAATGTGGTTTTGGTGTTATTTTCTTATTCTAGTTAGCTTACTTTAATAATGTCACTTAATATTTTCTTTGCTTTTATACTAAGTTTCTGAGTTTTTCATGTACAATGAATGTATCTGTGTTGTGATTTCCTAGTTTCTTCATGGAATGTACTATTTTATTTCTGGATATCTGATCATATTTAAATGCCTTAAACTTTCCTGGTCAAAGAGTAACTTCTTTTCCCTTTAATATTCTGCAGAGGGATTAAGCAGATTCTTACAGGTTGAAATGTTTAAATACGTCTTCAGAACACTCATGGAAGAAAGAGTAGCTCTGTCACATTTTTAGCAACAACACACTTAAAAGAATAGCTGTCCAACTAAACTAAACCTGCTTGTGAAGTCCACTAGAGTTGATCCCATCCTAAATTACTTGGCTACATTAGTACATTCGTATAATAAAGAGCGAAACATAACAGGAAGGTAAGATAGCTGTGTCTGAAACACATGAGGTACTGATATATATTAACAGACATCAGTTTCTTTTCTTTTTTTTATAATAAATTTATTTTTTATTGGTGCTCAATTTCTAACTTGTGCTTTCAAATTATGAAGGGGAATTTGAGATGCTTTCTATCTCGTTTTTGGAAAATTTAAGATAATTTTAGAATAGGTTAGATTTAGAATAGGGTTTTTTTCTTAGTTTGAAGAAATAGTTGAAAAAGTAAATAGGAATTGTGTGCCATGGCCCCTCCTCCATCAACTGGGTCTCAGAAATAGTGTTCTCTTCCTCTTGGCTTACAGAAACCAAGTTTCTGTACTTGTGCTGCTAGGTGGACAGTGTGGGTGAACAGGGAGGGACAGAAGGACCAGAATGCACAGACTTCTCTTTCCATTTCAGTTTTCTATCATCTATCGGCTATGAATGACCAAGCCTTGTTTCTGTCCACTTGCAGCCCCCTTAAATGAGGCTGTAAGAGAAGACCCCCCGCCCCGGCAGCATTCACAAATTGATAGCTTCTGGGTCACATTAGAATGTTTTAATTTTTTTAAATTCAACTTTGCTTTTTTTCTTTGCTTAAGGTACTTGTCATACTTGAATACAGAATGATACACAAATTAAAGTGTATTATATTAATTGGAACTGATCACATCATGGGGAAAGTTGGCTGGGGCCTGAGTGGCAGTTATAAATCCCAACTGCTTGAGTCCTTGATGAACATTGGTTTACTGAAAGGTGTTAGGACCAGGTTTTGCCAAATTCTAGAACTATTCTCAGATTGTGGTATGTGCCTTTATTCTGTAATTACATTGAGGCTGCTTCAGGTCTTTATTACTCCAGTAATATAAAATTGTGTAGTCACAGAATCTCCCAGTTACTATTTCCTGCAAATTAATTGGCTACCTTCAAAGGCTGATGAACAGGATACCTCTTATTGATTGTAGTATTGAGTATTGTGTGACTACTGAGTAATAGCTCCTGCATCCCTCCCCACTTCTTTCTAATGCTGATTTTCATTCAGGTAATATAATCTTTCACATGACCATATGCTTTCCTAATCCAATTACGGTAATTTTTTTTTAAATTGTATTTAAGTTCTACTTAACATAGATTTGCAATATTGGTTTCAGGAGTAGAATTCAGTAATTCATCACTTACATACAACACCCAGTGCTCATCCTGACAAGTGTCCTCACCACCCATCTAGCCCATCCCTGCTCATCTCCCTCCAGCAGCCCTCAGTTTGTTCTCTGTCCTTAAGTCTCTTATGGTTTTTTCCTTCTCTCTTTTTTCCCCCTTTTCCCATATGTTCATCTGTTTTGTTTCTTAAATTCCACATATGAATGTGAAATCATATAGTATTTGTCTTTTTCTTACTGACTTATTTCACTTAGTGTAATGTGCTCTAGCTCCATCCACATTGTTGCAAATGGCAAGATTTCATTCTGAGTAATACTCCATTGTATATAAAAGAATGCATATTCTACTTTGGGATGAAATGTCCTGAATATACCTGTTAAGGCCATCTGGTCGAGTGTATCATTCAAACACTTCTTACTGTCTTTGTTTTAAAATCTAGTTTGATATAAGTTTGGCAACCCTGGCTTTGTTTTGCCATCCATTAGCATGATAAGTGGTGCTCCATCTCCTTAGTTTCAATATGGGGGTGTCTTTAGGTCTAAAATGAGTCTCTTGTAGGTAGCATATAGATGTGCCTTTTTAAAAAAATCTATTCTGATACCCAATGTATTTTGATTGGAAATTTAGTTCATATACATTCAGATTGCTTATTGAAAGATATGAATTTCATGGCACTGTGTTACCTATAAACTTGGTGTTTCTGGTGATGTTCCTTTCTAGTCTTTGTTGCTTTTTTTAGAAAAGATTTTTTATTTATTAATTCAGAGAGAGAGAGAGAGAGAGAGAGAAGGCAGGCAGAGAGGCAGAGACACAGGCAGAGGGAGAAGCAGACTCCATGCAGGGAGCCTGACATGGGACTTGATCCTGGATCTCCAGGATCACACCTTGGGCTGCAAGCAGTGCTAAACCACTGGGCCACCGGGGATGCCCGTCTTTGTTGCTTTTGATCTTTTTTCTCCCACTCAGTTCCTCTTAATATTTCTTGCAGGGCTGGCTTAGTGGTCTATGAACTCCTTTAGTTTTTGTTTGTGTGGGACACTCTTTATCTCTCTTCCTATTCTGAATGACAGGCTTGCCAGATAAAATATTCTTGGCTGCATATTTTCCCCATTCAGCACAATTATGGTAATCTCATTCTTCTTGGCTGCTCATATTTTAGAAACAGGTATGATGCATTTCTGGTCAATGAGCTATGAAGTGGAATATTGTGGGAGCTCAGGGAAAAACTTTGTCATAATTAAAGAGACACAAAAACAGCATTTTTACTGGATATCATTTTGTCACATATGGTGTAAGGTAGTTAACATAAGGATAAGCCTATATCCTGAATAATGCAATATTGAAAATTGGAAAGATCCTTGATGATGTTGTCGAGGCACTGAATTAAGCAACCGTGTAGCTGCCTAACTGCAGAATTTCTCTTATGAAATGATCAATTTCTTAAGACGTCAGCTAGTGAGGCCAGGATTTTCTGTTTCTTGTAGCTGAAATCTTCCTCATTAATACACTATGGGAACCATTTCATTATTGAATAATTTATAATTATAAGATTTATCAGGCTATGTAGAAAGGTTTTTATCTCAGCCTGTTTCGCAGAATAAATTATCCTTGAAAGGAGAGGGAAAATTGGATGATGGTAGAAAGATAAAACAGAGTAAGGTTAAACGACAAAAAAGATGTGATGGTAGCCGAGACCAGGGGTCAGAATGTATTCTAACACATTCATTTAGATTAAAATGTTATATATATATATATCATAAGTCTATAGGTATATGTAAATCTTTCTTCTAAGATTGTGCAGATAGTTCATATAGTTTGTGCTTCTGATGAATCTTGAGTACTTTCATGTTTCTTAAATTGCTAAACCTAAATTATGAATGTTGTGTTTACTCAACAAAGTCCTCTTATCTACCATTTATTGAGCTTAGCTTCAATAAACTTTGAACATAAATTAAAGGTTTCTATGAACTAAGCTTCTCTTCTGAAACTGATTTATGATCTCAGTATAAGCAGGAACAAAGAATACTGGCTTAAGTAAAAGGCAGGTAGGGATCCCCTCCTCTAGCCATCTCTCACCAATGTGTCCCAGAGCCCTGAGAGTGGGGCAAAGCTCTTTTTTTTTTCTGGATGGAGAACCCTCTCTGGCAGTTCCTTCTCAGTTGCTTGTGATCTACTAGCCTCTGGAAGGGGAAGGGCAAGGGCAAGATGTGCAGACTTCCTATGTTACTTTCCAATAGCTTCAGACTACTTGAAGAGTCAAGGAGAAGGATATTGTGGATCAAATAGACACAAATCCTGAGTATATATTTAGAAATGCTCAGCATACTTGGTTTGAATTTAGAGACAAAGAGTTTTTCATTGTGATCAGGTTCCTATTCCTTTGGAGGCAGGTATCTTATCTGTCCACCTGTCTGTCTATTCACCTATAGCTTCCTAGTTCAGCCTCTCTGGTATGTTCTATTTAATCTGCCAAAGAAAAGGAAACAGTTACACCATCACATCATTTGATAGGAACTTTATATTACAAGTTAGAAGTCATAAAGGAGGAACAGAAATATTTTTTGGGATAAGTTAGATGAGTAGAAGATAACTTCTCTAAAGTCACATGTGCCAGAAAATACACATAGGTTTTTAGAGTCCTGGGGAGAGTATGGGAGGAGGGGTAACCTGCTGGCTAAACAGTGATGTGGCATTAGCCTAGATTAAGACTACTGACTCTGATCTACAGGCCAGATCCTACCTGCTGCCTGTTTTTTTTTTTTTTTAATGATTTTATTTATTTATTTATTTATTTATTTATTTATTTATTTATTTATTTATTCTTGAGACACATAGAGAGGCAGAGACACAGGCAGAGAGAGAAGCAGGCCCCATGCAGGGAGCCTGATGTGGGACTCGATCCCGGGTCTCCAGGACCATGCCCCGGGCTGAAGGTGGCACTAAACCGCTGAGCCATCCGGGCTGCCCTGCTGCCTGTTTTTGTATGGTACACAAGCTAAGGGAAGGTTTCAACATTTTTAAATGGTTGAAAAAAATTAAAAGAATATTTTGTGATACATGAAAATTGTATAAAATTGAAACTTCAGGTTCCATACTTGGTTTTATTGGCATGGAACCGTGCCCATTTATTTACATATTTTTTTCTGGCTGCTTTTGAGATAGGAAGGCAGATTTGAACAGATATTATAGTCCTGCAACAAAGGCTTAAATATTTACTCTCTATCCCTTTACAGAAATTTTGTTAACCTCTGACCTAGACCACTGTTTCTCAACCCTTAATGTTTGTATATCATTTGAAGATTTTGTGAAAATATATAGTTTCTGATTCAGTAGGTCAAGGGAGCCTACGTGTCTGTATTTCTTTTTTTTAAAGATTTTGTTTATTTCTACATGAGAGACACACAGAGAGAGGCAGAGACACAGGCAGCGGGAGAAGCAGGCTCCATGCAGGGAGCCTGATGCAGGAATTGATCCCCGGCCTCCAGGATCACGCTCTAGGCGGAAGGCAGGTGCTAAACCACTGAGCCACCCAGGGATCCCAGTGTCTGTATTTCTAATGAGCTGAGGACCACATAGTAAGTGGCGATGCTCTAGTGCAGGATTAACACACTTATTGTTTAAAGAGCCAAGTAATAAATGGTTCACAGTCTGCAGCCTATTCAGTCCTTTTGTTACAACTATGTACATCTGCTGGGTAACGTAGACATAGACAACATATAAAAGATCAGGAGTGGCTGTGTTCCAATAAACATTTACAGAAGTAGGCTTTGGGCTGGAATTGGCACGAAGATTTACTTTAGCATTCACTGGTCTCAGCTGTTCAGTGTGGGTGTCCATTAAGTAATAGGCACAGTCCTACCCTCAACTTGCTTACTAGTTTTATAACATATTCCAGTAATGATGATAAAGACAGCAGTTAACTTGTATTGGGTAATTATCATATGCCAGGCTCTATGTGAAGTCCTATGAGCCATCTCTTATTTAATTACCACAACAAATCCTAGGAAGCAGATACCATCATTATCCTTGCTTACAGATGAGAATACTGAGCTTCAGAAAAAAAAAATTAATCAAAGCTGCCAACAGCAAATCAGTGGTGAGCCTAGGGTAAGGCATAACTCATGATTATTGAATGACTGTTGGATTATAGATGACTGGATCAAATCTGTGCATTCTTGGGAGTTCCAGAAGCTGGAGAACCAGACTGTGACTATACTGACTTCCTTCATTGTGAGGCCTGGTTCTCAAGGACCTGAGCAGTGAAAGACAAGACATCTCTTTAGAGGCAACATTGAATGTAGGTGTCAGAAACTGGATGTTTGACTCATGCCAGAGCATTCTTTTTCTTGAAAGATTTATTTAGTACCTTCACTGCATGTTTTTGAAGTTAAGGCTCTTAGAGATCTCAGAAAGCACATTTTTCATAGTTTTGGGATTTTCCATGCTCCAAAAATGAAATTGCTTTACTTTATAATAACATGTTATTTTAGGCACCAAATAAGTATGGCATTTTGCCTTCCTTGTGTACTTTGGATTTTTTAATATAAATTTATTTTTTATTGGTGTTCAATTTGCAAACATATAGAATAAACCCAGTGCTCATCCCATCAAGTGCCCCCCTCAGTGCCTATCACCGAGTCACCCCCCCCCCCCGCCCACCTCACCTTCCACCCCCCGCCCAGTTTGTTCCCAGAGTTAGGAGTCTCTCATGTTCTGTCTCCCTTTCTGATGTTTCCCACTCATTTTTTCTCCTTTCCCCTTTATTCCCTTTCACTATTTTTTATATTCCCCAAATGAATGAGACCATTTAATGTTTGTCATTCTCCTATTGACTTATTTCAATCATACAATAAATGTCCCTTCTAACCACAGTGACTGAAATTACATTTCTCCTTCCAAATTCTATATTTTTTCCTTCCTTCTTAGCTGCAATTACTAACGTAAAGAGTAGATAGACCTTGATTCTGGCCTAAATATAAGACTACTTTTATCTGTCTTTACACTGTTATTTCCATGTAAATGAATGTTTTTAGGTAAGATGCCTATCAGTATAACTACATTATAATAAATTAATAGGTCCCTGAGAGCAAACATGTTGTTAATAAAAATGCTTTGGAAAAAACTTTCTGGAGTCTCAGACACAATCTCCTTGGACTATAGATACCATATAAAGATGAATAAGTATGCCATTTTTTATGAATCACCTGTTGAAAAACTTTTATGTCATTGCTCTGATGAATAAGACTAGGTTTCATTTTATAAGCAGTCAGTGTAGGTACAGGGCAAGGAGGAATATGTCAACATTTTCTAAGTCTTAAGTATCAATCTTGATATGCCTAGGTGGATCAGTGATTTGGCACCTGCCTTTGGCCCAGGGCAAGATCCTGGAGACCCAGGATTGAGTCCCGCATCGGGCTCCCTGCATGGAGCCTTCTTCTCCCTCTGACTGTGTCTCTGCCTCTTTCTCTCTCTTTCAGTGTCTCTCTGAGGCAGAGACACAGGCAGAGGGAGAAGCAGGGTCCATGCAGGGAGCCCGATGCGGGACTCGATCCTGGGTCTCCAGGATCATGTCTTGGGCCAAAGGCAGATACTCAACCACTGAGTCACCCGGGGATCCCATGAATAAAAAAATCTTAAAAGAAAAAGCATCAATAACCTTAATTTTTTAGGTGGGCAAGGAAGTTAAATATGATACTTAAATAGGAAATCAGGTACTTACAGATTCTTAAAGCCAGAATTTAGGATGGTCTAATCTAGCCATCTCTGTACACTCCTATTTTTCTATGTAAGTCCCAATTGATTAAGTAAAATTCTTAAAGTCATTTGCTTCTTTAACACAAATATGTTAGTTTTTCCCCCTGAATCTGGGAACATGTATTGGTTTCCTCGGGCTGTTATAATGAAGTACCATAAGTTGCTGGCTTAAAACAACGGAAATTTATTATCTCGCAATTCTGTAGTTTAGAAGTCTGAAATCAATGTTTTGGTCGGGCCACAGTCCTTCTGAAGGATCTGGGGCAGAATTCTTTGCCTCTTCATAGGTTCTGATGAAGGCCAGCAATTCTTAGCACTCTTTGGCTTGAGATATATATCACTCCAATCTCTGCCTCTGGCTTCATATGGTGCTTGTGACTCTGTGTCTTCACATTGCTGTCTTCTTAAAAGTATATCATTTGTTTTGGATTAGGACTCCACTCTACTCCAGTATGATCTTAACTAATGATATCTGCAACAACTCTGTTTTCAAATAGGTCACATTTTGAGGTACTGGGTATTAGGACTTTATTATATCTTTCTTGGGTGAGGGATGGTACAGTGTACCCATAACCGAGTATGGGGATGTCAAGATATTATTGTTTTCCATGCAGATCTTACACTATAGGAAGAACACATATATAGAGATTTATGAAGATGCAGGTTGTAATATACAATATTCACAAAATGCTGTAAGCGTATTGCAGTGGGGAAAGCTACCTTTTCCCAAGTGAAATGGTAAAGGAAGGCTTTCAAAGGCAGGTGCCATTTGAACTAATCTTTGAGGGACATATAGGAGTTCATTGAGAAAAGGATGCCAGATGGGAGGACACATCAGCCAGAAAGTTTGGGGTAAAGGCATGGATTAAGTGTTTGTTTGCTGTGATTATTACTAGCTACTCTTTCTTTCTTTTCTTTCTTTCTTTCATTCTTTCTTTCTTTCTTTCCTTTTCTTTTCTTTTCTTTTTGTTCTTTTCTTTTCTTTCATAATAAATTTATTTTTTATTGGTATTCAATTTGCCAACATACAGAGTAACACCCAGTGCTCATCCCGTCAAGTGCCCCCCTCAGTGCCCGTCACCCACTAACCACCCCCCCTCCTCCTCCCCCTCCACATCCCCTAGTTCATTTCCCCGAGTTAGGAGTCTTCATGTTCTGTGCTACTCTTTATTTAATATTAGTGTGTGTCATTTAATTAACAACAACCTTTTGATCCCAATTGTACAGATGGGAAAACTGAAATTTCAAAAAATAAAGTATTTGGTCTCCCGCTAACACATTTTGAAGGTGATACTATTGAGATTAGAACCCAGGGAGCCTGATTATATAGTCTATAATTTGCCATTGTGATGAAAACTACAGTTTAGGATATTTGGGAGCGCATATGGATAGTTAGACATAAGGCCAAAGAGATAGGTTAGAGACAAATTGTGAAGAGGTTGGTTTATCAATTGATTTGCTTAACAGAAAATTGTTGACTTACTAGAGTTTGAACTTTAAGGGCTATTGACATTTGAACAATTTCCAAAGCTCTGTTAGGACAGGTGTCAAATGGCCACATTCCTATGGAGTGTAGGGTAGTTTGGAGGCCCAGATGCTAGAGAGGAGGTTACTGTCATGGACCATTTTAGAATTAATGAAGGTTGGAACTAAACAAGACAATGGAACCGGAGGGGTGATAAAGTCAGAGATACTTGTGAGTCAAGGTCAGTGAGGTGTTGAAGTCATTGCCTCTGTTGTGTGGCCATTCCTGATCCTTTGGCTCAAGTGCTGAAAGTAGAGCTGTCTCCACTAATGTGGTTAAAAACAATAATTTAATTCATACCCCTAACTTAGGAAGAGTCTAGTATGTGGAAGTGTGATGGTTGTATTAGTACACATATAAATGATTATATTAGAGAAGATATAAAAATGTCTTTAAAATTCCAAAGACTGAGTTGACATATTTTAAAACAAACTACATAAAAGTGGTAAAAAATATTTTGCCATGTGCTCTGATGAAATCTCATCTATCTGTATTTTTTTTAAAGATTTTATCTATTTATTCATGAGAGATTAATAGAAAGAGGCAGAGACATAGGCAGAGGGAGAAACAGGCTCCCTAAGGGGAACCTGATGCAGAACTCCATCCTAGGACCCCAGGATCATTACCTGATCCAAAGTCAGACACTCAACTACTGAGCCACCCAGATATCCCTCATCTATTTGTATTAAGTTGTAATTCCTTTAGGTTAAATTCATCCAAGTGTTATTGGAGTTATAGCCACACTTCAGCTCAGCTTATTCAACTAAAGCCTGGTTATTGTAAAAAATATATTATTTCTTTAAAATAGCTTAATTGATTCCTGGGTTAATGTAATAACATTTTGCATTAATTTGAAAGCAAGGCATTATTTAAGAGTCCCAAGTTGTCTTTGTGTGGGACAGAGGGAACCAAAACTGTGTCTCCCTGTTAATTATGGCCCTCGTGAGAAAAGCTGCCCAAACAATCATAAATATCCAGCAGGATATTTATGGTATTTCCTAAAAAGATAACAATTACTGGAGGAAAGTTAATTAAAAGAAGCTGCATTTCTCTTAAGTGAATTTTCTCTTATTTTGAGAATTTATTTTATGCAGGTATCTGGTGCCACCACAGATGGTGCATTGTGACTTGCTCATCTTTAGTGACTTTTGGCTTGTCTCTGTGTACTTGGCTGCTTTCCCCAAGTGTTGGCCAAGGCCTTCTGATATAACTGCCATTAATCAGGCTAAAGCAAATATAAGCAATGTGAATCTTTTTCCATTTTTAGCCCATAAGTTAAAAGTGTGGAAATGTTATGTCTTCTTGTGGTTGATTTTCAACTTGATACTTTGCATCATTGCAAGATTTAAAAAATTCCTGGAATGTTGATTTAGAATGTTGAGGCACTAAATTAGAATTCAGTTTTAAGATTTGAAACACACAGTGCAATTAAGGGGTTTAAAATTCTTGTACTTCATCTCTTGTAAGAGACCATTCTTTTATAAATTAGGATGTTTTGTAAAATAGCAGCCAAAGGACAGGGAGGTGGAAAAGGAAAATAGAAAAACAGGAAGAATTATCCTTCTTTGTTCCATTCAAAAACACACCCAAGAGAAATATTAAGTATAGATAGTGAGGGAAAAGGCTGACAGTGCCAACTTACTAGCATTGATTAAGCAGTTCAAATGTGTTAATATAGTGATTTTCAGATTACTGATAAAATATGTAACACAACAGGAGGAAAAAACCCACAACCGTATTCTCAGTATCCAAACTATTGCTGCCAACGTGAAGAAAGACTGTGCGTCATATAATGTTCTGCTGGACTTAACTGTTGTTTAGGTCTGTGGGGATATATCAATACCTAGAACTATATGCCAGCATGTGAAGTGAGATCAGCTGTGAAGGGCTTCTTCCTTTGCTTAATAAAACTCCTGGAATCTAACAGGGAACCAACCTGGAATCAGATGCCTATGTGAGATTTGCAATGCCTTTTTCATAGTAAAGAATCTAAACACATCCAGAGAGTGATTATATAAATATGCAGTTCATATAGGTATATGGTCTACCCAGAGTTTCCTAGCAGTTTAAAAATGGTTCCGTAGATAAGAGGGATAGACCTAGAGTCTAGAACTAGAGCTGAAGCTGGAGCTGGAGTGCTTTCCAAGACCACCACCAGTTCTTCCATCCCTGGGAAAAAGGACAGAAAGGGGTGGTTCTGCTTGGCCCATTCAGAGATTTACTTGATTAGGATTCAGTCTGGACTAGACCACCTCATACTTTGACACTCTTAAGTTCTAGTGTTCTAATACATGGCCTCAAATTATTCAGAATCAGTGGGACATGGTCAGGGAACCCTTGCATTTCTGTCCCTCCTGTAGAGAGAATTCAGCATTTGCCCAGTGCCCTCCAAGACAATAAAAAGTAGTGGACACAGCCAGATCCACACCAACCAGCTTATATCCTATTCTTATGGATTCTTAAGTGATGACACATTGATCAAGTTCATGAATATCACTGTTGCATGGAAACAGCAATATCTCTGATACCTGGTATGTTCTAAGAAAAAACATTGTCATTTTACTTTTCAGAGTTAAAGTCACTGAAGTAGGATTTTAATAAAGAAAATTAATACTGATATAATGTCTACATTATACAGTTTTACAAAGATACTTGATTTCTTTAATACAAATTTAGAGAAAAACTATAAGTAATGGTGATGATGTGAATAAAAGAGATAAGAGTAACCGATCTGGAGGGCTTGCCCTGCCTGAACTAGAAGACTTTGTTCTTTTTCTTTTTTAAGATTCTATTTATTTATTCATGAGAGATAGAGAGGCAGAGACATAGGCAGAGGGAGAAGCAGGCTCCCTGTGGGGAACCCAATGTGGGACTCAATCCCCGGACCCTGGATCATGACCTGAGCCATTGAGCCACCAAGGTGCCCCTGGAAGACTTTGTTCTTATGTGTTGTATGGATTGTAGACAAGTGATCTGGAGGGCTCGAGTCTGAATCTGCTGCCCTAAATTTGGTAGTGAGTTTAGAATATTTGTTTAAAGCAGTTATTTAAAATGAGACAACATTTACAAAGAGATATTAGAACTGTGGCTAAAGTTTCTGGAAAAACCATGGAATAAGACAATTTAATGAACAGAATAAGTAGTGGGGATTTGGAATGATCTTTACGAATCGATAACAAGTGGAAGAGAAAAATGAGTTACCAATTTTCCAGCTATGTGGAATGAAACTGCACTTTCTGGGATTCACATTTCATATCAGAATTGTTTAACTAGCAAAATGCTGAAATGATTAAATATAAAACCATGAAGTTAAAGCTCGAGAAAACTTTGGTCAGAGATGTTTCTGGAATGAGCCTTCAGCTTTCGTAGTTGTTTCTGTTCTGTTGGTCAGTGATGAAATGTGCTCTAATCAACCTACTAAATTATCCACAATGGAAGGTTTACTTTGGTGTATATTTGTATACAGATACAGCCATCTGTATCTCCTTTCAGAGCTGTGATTCACAGAGCAGCGCATCCCTTAACAGCTCATTTCCTCAGGGATACTAAGCAAGATCCACACCCAGGAAAAGAGAAAAGTTTAAGATCTCTTCCCTTACTGTGAACCCTTTCCATGTTTGAACACAGATGGCTCTCTTATTTGCAGTCTGGCTTAAACTGAACACTGCCACAAAGGCGCTAAATACTTCCTGTGCAGAGACCCAGGGTCCATTTTTCACCAGGAAAATAAGAGCTGTCTTTACCAGCAGTGTGCTTTGCCCAGATGTGAAACTGAAGCCGAAATGAATGAAACAACTTTATTTTTCCTATGACAATTTAGATGGAGAACACTGTAATAAGTTGATATACAGTTTATTTTTTTTATTTTTTATTTTTTAAATTTTATTTATGATAGTCCCAGAGAGATAGAGAGAGAGGCAGAGGAAGAAGCAAGCTCCATGCACCAGGAGCCCGACGTGGGATTCGATCCCGGGTCTCCAGGATCGCGCCCTGGGCCAAAGGCAGGCGCCAAACCGCTGCGCCACCCAGGGATCCCTACAAACAGTTTAATATGTGTTGGTTGCCTGTTAGAAACTGCCAAGAGTTCAGGTCTTATTTAGTAAAGCATGGTGCTGATTTAGGTCTCAATCTGGTCCTTCCTCTGTCTTGGAAGTCCTCCCTGGCCATCACAGTAAACCAATAATGTTGGGCCTGGGAAGCTGTCTCCTCCTAAGGTTTTTTTACATTTTAATTGGTGTTTATTCTAATTTCTATTGATTTGACCATTGCCTTCTGACTTTTTTGTCTTACTTCAGCAGAGTAATGTCAAATGACTATGTAAACATACATATTTCATTTATATAGTTACTTATAAAATAATGTGTTCTTTGGATGTCCAATTGCTGTATCAGCAGAGTTAACTCCTCAAAACAGGTGGGACAGCAGGAAGAGACTACAGTGAATGGAGAAATTCACTAACTTACTGTGTCTGAGTAAAATGAATATATATCTTTGAAGGACATCATTTCCAACTTTAAAATCAAAACAGAGAAGCCTAATCTAATGTGATTTGACTGGCCCATATTTTTTAAGCTTAGTAGTACCAATTCTTGAAATTTTGAAATTATTAATACAAAAAATAAACATAAAATATTTTAGAAGGCATTTTGGTCAAAGTTGTATTATATAGTAGGCTTTATTTTCCTTGGCATATTATGAAAAAGTCAAAGAATAGCTCTGACCAACGGTGTACTTATACTTACTGGTAAATATTTATTAACTAGCTCTGGATATGGGGTTAGAGAAGTCCTGATTCGTAGCATTTGACAATTAACATGATGTAAATACTCCTACATGGGGCCAGTTTCAGACTACCCCTGGGATGTCAATTGGCTTGAAAACCTCTTGAAAGTTTAATAATTAATTCTTACAATGCATAATAAGTCCACTCCAGCATATTGGCCAAGGATGAATTTATACAAACCTTAAAATGATCTTCACAAGTTAAGAGTTTGTCAAATCAGTTATCTAATGGGGACATGGAACCTCAAATATCTGTCTTATGATCCTCCAAATACCTCTAGAAAAAAAGAATAAAAACATAATAGGGATAAGAATGGGAAAATTCTACTATATTTGCTATATTTAGAATCTTACATCAAATATATTGGAAAAGTGTATTAAATGGAATGAATAGTTCCTTAAGCCTTTGAGATAAATAAATGTTTCTCTAAAAATAAAGATTTTAGTATTACTTTAGCATGCTGTTGGAAGTATAGTATCAATAAATGGCCATGAATAAATGATTTACTGTCAGTCATTAAACCTTTTCCTCATATTACTTTTTAATTTATTTTCTTGCATTGTGTCTTCTTTGGTATCCCTTTTCCCTCAAATCAGTTTCTATGCATCAGTGCCGATTTATTTCACCAAAAAAAATATCCCTACAAAAGCTCTTTATTGTTTTTTTTATAATTTATTTATTTTTTTTTTTGGTGTTCAATTTGCTAACATATAGCATACCACCCAGTGCTCATCCCATCAAGTGCGCCCCTTAGTGCCCATCACCCAGTCACCCCTACCCTCTGCCCACCTCACCTTCCACCACCCCTAGTTGGTTTCCCAGAAAAAAAAAAACCTTTATTGAATTCTGTCTTTATTTTACATGATACTGGAAGCAATTTTGGGGTAGTTTTAAATTGTGAGGACAAAAAAATTGTACTTAAAATAATTATTTATTTTTCCTTAAAGTTCGAATGAATTTTTCAAACATATATTTCTGTATAGAGTCTCAGTTATGAAAATTTGTTCCAGGTCTTAGATAATATTATACATTTGTATGTAATTTTGCTATATAAACATTTTATGTTAATTATACATAATTAAATAATAAGACAAACTAAAAAAAACAAAAGCTCTTTATCAGCTAGACTGTTTACAATGCTTAATGATTTTATTCCCCCCTCCTTCCCACCATTATTTAAATTAAAAGAATTAGAAGGATGTTGCTAATCCTGTGCTAGAGTATGGGAATTATATGAAAAATAACCTCTGAATAATCCCACCTTACCTGGAAATATTAATAATTTAGGAAAAAGAGACTTAGTTGTTTAATCTGCCAGAATGAAAAGTTACAAGTAAAAGCTTCTTAACTTTATTCATTCCTTTCAGCATCTCAGGCCTGGGACTCAGAAGGTCTATGTTGATTAAATTCATTGCTGCTTGAGAATTTTTTTAATTGGCAGCTGATAAGGAGTGTTTTCAAATAAATGTATTCTAATGTGGTCCTTGGGTGTGATCTTTTCTTTTTAGGAATAGCCAAGAAATAGATTTACCAAAGAACATAATCCAATAATCTTTACTGAGTTGTCATCTTTTTTTTAAAGGGCTTATATCAGCACTGGGGGTTATATGCAACTGTGAATTATTAAAAACGACATCTGAAACTAATGTTGTACTATATGTTGGCAAATTGAAGTTAAGTAAAAATACATAGATAGATAGACAGACAGACAGACAGACTGATATTTTTAACTTGCCTAGTCCTCTCTCATCTGTTCTTGTTTGCTCAAATACAGGAGAAGCATAATGGCAATGCTCTAGAACAATGAAGAAGAAATTGTTCCAAAGTGTTTGATTTCATCAGGACCAGAATAAGATTAGGTGTTTGTAATACAGTTTGACTCACAGATTAGATCATCTTCTGACAGAAAGTGGTAAGAAAGTCATAGCTTTGAGATATGCCTGCAAACTAACACATCTGCTCATAAATAATAGTTTCTGGGAGAAGGAAGACCAAAACAAATGTAAAACAAAAGACATAACAATGTCAACAGCAACAGAAAATAAAAATTTGATATAAACCAGGAGTCAGATTTTGTAGCATACCAGTAAAATTCCCCTGAGTTACCAAGGGAAATGCTATTTCATCAGTTTTGAAATGACTTTCCACTAGACCATTGACAAGTACTTCCAATGCCGGCTTCCAGTCTAGCTTAGTGGAACATATTACTCTTCTGTGAAGGTTTGAGGGACTGTGTACAGCATTGCTGTTAATATTCCCATTTCATGTGTGAAACTGGGGTATGAAGGGTTAGTCTGTTTCTCTGGGCTTGCACAGCTCTCTGAAGCAAGAATATCCAGAGGAATTATAGAAGTATGATTATATTGAAGCTTATTTTAAAAATTGTATACTATTTTGAAACATAAGTTAATCGGAAAATTGGGCTGTTATCAATTATAATTTAACTTGAATGTCTGAAAATAGTTCATAAGTAGGCTTTACTTTCTATAATTGAGGTTTCCATGTAAAACATGTTTTATTTATAACATGCTGTACCTTATTTTTTTACATGGTTACTAACCATGTACCTTTTGAAATAGTTATGATTTTAAAAATGATAATTCTGAAAGGTCTATTTCTATGCCTAAGAAAATATTTGAATACTCTTGCTGTGTCATTTAATTTTGTATTGACTCCAGCTGCTGGTTGCAATCTATTTTCTTCCAGCCAGTGGCCATGAAGATGACTTTCTAAGGTGCCTCAAATCCATATTTTATTTAAGATGTATGCTTTCAAAGGTGATCATCCACTTTAAAAGTAAGAAACACCAAAAATAAATAAAGATACTAAGTCCTTTATTCCATTGAATATTCAAGCTAGAGGGAGTGTGTGAGGTCCTGCAGTCAGGGCTCCTCATCTTCTCTTTTTTAAAGATAAGGATACTAAGCCTAGTGAGATGGTGCAGCTTGCCAAGGCCACACAGCTAGTAAAGGAGGAGCCAGCACTGGAGCCCACATCTCTTGGCTTGCAGTTGAGACCTATTTCAAGGAGACCATATTTAGCAAAGATTAAAATGCTGAAATTTTGTCTCCACATCTGTATTTTTCAGTAAATCAATCTTGGACATGAATCATACTCAGCATTTCCAGTATTTATCTGAAAAGTCCTAGAGCTCTGAACATTTTGGGGTTTGCCTTTCATTAGCTACAGTGAAAATAGTGAAAGAGCCAGTCCCACCTCCTGTCCTGAATATACTGTTCCTCTCTGATATATTGGGTTTGCAGCTACTTTTTGAGCCTCTCTCTTGAACACCATCCTCTTTACCTTATTGAAAAGTTATTGGGAATTTGGGAATCAAGTGAAATATTTCATAGTTTACAACAATGTAATTTAATGTTCACCATTAAAAATCACAAACATAATGATACTCATTTATAGTCTGCCTTCCCTCTGGCTATTATTAATAATTTAAATAATGTTAAGATATTGTTTCAAAGGAATATTTCCATTTTCACCATATGTGACATTTAACATCTTAATGCATAGAAATAAATGCTTAGGGGTATCCCTGGGTGGCTCAGCGGTTGAGCGTCTGCCTTCAGCCCAGGATGTGATCCTGGAGACCTGGGATCGAGTCCTGCGTCGGGCTTCCTGCGTGGAGTCTGCTTCTGCATCTGCCTGTGTCTCTGCCTCTGTCTTCCTTTCTGTCTCTCATGAATACATAAATAGAAAGAGAGAAAGAAAGAAAGAAAGAAAGAAAGAAAGAAAGAAAGAAAGAAAGAAAGAGAAAGAAAAAGAAAGCTCGATTTGAGGAATTTTTTTTTTAACTATAGGAAGTGCATTAACTGAAGTATTTGTATCTGCTTTACTTCCCTTGAGGACCAGAATAATAGTAATTACATTTTTCCTGAGTGCTTACAAGCTGCCAGTTCTGGGAATAAACACTTTATTTGCATCATCTTATTGAATTCTTATGGCTACCCTGTGAGATGGTTATTATGGACCCCATTTTAGAGATGAAGTAACTGAGGCTAAGGGATTAAGATCACAAAGTTGATAAATGGCAGAACTGTGGAAAAATCCAAGCAGTCTCAATTCAGTTCCCAGCTCTGTGCTAGAATATAAAACCCTCTGGAGAGGGGACAGCTTCCTAGGCCCAGCATTGTTTGGTTGCTTCTGTGAGCATGGAGGGCCTCTGGGAGTGGGAAATGATTGGGTTCAGACTGAAGAAACATCATGGAATAGTGGTTGAAAACCTGGGCTCTAGACAAACAGTGTGCTGAGGGTGGCATCCCTGCTTTGCTACCTACCAGGCTTTAATTACCCTGTCTGTATAATGAGAAAAATATTACTACACATGTCTGTAGGTCTGCTGTGAGCACGGGACAAGATAATCCATGGAAAATACTTTACACAATGCTGGGCATGTAATATACACTCAGAAAAGTTTAGCTATACTTACACTTGACTGATAACAAAAAAAAAAAAAAAGAATTCCTAGACCATTGTCCATATCTCCAAACCATAAAAATACCCCATGAAAAAGGAAGATCTGAAGAGTGGTCTGGGGGCTCTGGGTGAGAACTTTCATTCTCCTTTGAATAGCTCAGATGTCATTAAGCCTTGCTCACAAGAAAGTAAAGCAGCCAGGCAGCAGTTATGATATGATAACAAGTGAAAACAAGACAAAACATCAACCAGACATGGCCCTAACCTTGGAAAAGTTGAAGAAGAGACTACGTAGCCAGGGATACTGTGAACAGAGGTGCACACGGGTATTACAAAGTGCACTGCTGTTGGGAGTGAGGCATGGGGTCTTTGTAGAGACTAAGGAAGTACTATATGATAGCATCCTAGAGATGATAAAGCCCTTGTTATGTGAAACACATGAGGCAGACCTGTTGTTGAGTCAAAGAGTTGTTCTCTGCACCTAGGATATTTAATTTGGCAAAATTTCTGGGATAGGAGTTGCAAAATAAACGCACAGATCTTTCCTAGCACCAATGAAGGTTTTTGGCTAAAGCATAGAATGGGATGGGAGTGGTTGGGCAGGGTAAAAACCTAGTGTGAAGAGTCCTAAAGAATGTGGTTTAGAGTCAAGGTAATTTGCAAACTACTAGAGGTTTAAAGAAGAAGAGTTTATGGACTGTGTTCCTCTTTCTCCCTCTTTCCCTCTGTCTCCCCCTCTACTCCACCACACTTCCTGGATTATGTATCTGGAATACCTCTCTATCCTTCCTCTCCCCATTCCCCTCCTGTTTGCTTAAACTAACTCCTGCAGTCTTCATGTCTCAGTTTAGGACTTTCTTAAAAAGCCATCCCTGACCATAGAGTGGTTAGGTCTATTCCTGCGTGTACTACTAATATCCTCCTCTTACCCGTCAAGTTTGTTTTCTTTATGTATTGCTTTGTAACATATCACCACAAATGTAGCAGCTTGAAACAAAATTTATTTTCTCACAGTTTTTGTGCCTTAGGTATCCTGGACACTCTGCTCAGGAACTAAAGCTAAGATCAGGATGTTGGCCAGCTGTGTCTTCATCTGGAGACTTGACCAGGGAAAATTAAGCTTCCAGGCTTCTGTAGCTTGTTGGAGGAATTTGTTTCCTTGCAGCTGTAGAACTGAGGTTCCTATTTCTTTAATAGCTGTAGGTGGGGACCTACTCTCAACTCAGGTCCTTACCATGTGACCCTCTACAACATGGTAGTCTGGCACTTCAGGGCCAGCAGGGAATCTGCTAAAATAGGAGCTTATGTAACATACATAATCATGGGAGTAACTTTCCCATCATATTCACAAATTCTGCCCATACTTAAGCGGGAGGGGATCATCCTGTTTGTGTATACCAAGGGTAGGGGATCTAGGGAGTCATCTCAACATTCTGCCATTTTTGCTTTATGACCGAGACATCAGTCATCTCAAAATATCCTTTATCACATTGCATTATAATTGCCAAATTGCTGAGATCCTAGAAGGATTATCTCTTGGTGGACCTGGCTTGTGCTTTGCATAGTGCTTGGCAGATATTGGACTCTCAATAAATACTTGCTCAGTCACTTAATAAATGTTGACAGTTGTGTTTGGGTGGTAGAAAGCATGGAGGCCAAAAGAGAAAAAAATCTTAATAATCAATACATTCAGTAGAGTCCTAGGTGAAAAAATGTTTCTGAATTGAATTGTTTCTGAATTGAATGAAGGACAGAGAAATTTTGAACTAAATCTGGAAACTACAGAATCTATTAATGAGGTGTTAGGGAGCAAGAATTTTCTGTTCCCTAGTAGGTCATTCTAGGTGGGCTAAAATCAAATTGACGTGAGACAGATTAATAGAAGAAAACAAAATTTAATTTCCTACATATGGAGAATCCACACACTCAGAAATACACCAAAGATAGTCAAACCAAGGGAGGTATATATATGTCATTCTGAACTAATAAAAAAGAGATAGGGATCTGGTACTTCAAAGGTAAGGAATGCAATTGTCAGGAAGACATAAAATAATTAATGTTTGGTAAAATGTTGTTTACCACTCAGAAACAATGGGAGAGAAAGGACTTTGATCAAACAGGCCCTGCTATGTTCTTTCCTCTCTACCGTATCTAGTTTGTAGTGTACTATAGTTAGCTCTGATGATAGCTCTCTTCCTGGAGCAGGGTGTCTATCTAAACTATTTTTAGTCAGTTGTGGGGGAGATGAACTTTTCCTGAATCTTCTAAGTTTTGATTACTTTTTAACTCAAAGTAGCTATCCATCCTGGGGTGGTCTGCCTTTTGGCCCCTGAGAGGATGGTACCAGCATTGTGGTGATGGGGAAACTTGACACTGTATTTTGGAGGTGGTGATTAAGTGATACTCAGTCAACACTGTTTGGTTGATTATGTTGCATGGGGTGTTGAATAAGTAAGAATGAACAGTTCCCACTAATTTGCTGACGTGTGGGAGGCTGTCCATGATAATCATTGCTTAAAAAAATATTTTAGCTTTTCCTCTGATTGAGGCACAAGGATAAATACTATAGGAGAGTTATCAGGGCTGAACCAAGAAAATATAGGAAATTTAAAGCAGGGAATTCGTTTACTCAGTGATGGGAATGCTGAGAAGACAAAGGAGGGACCGTGAGACTAACCAGAGATCAGTAGACCCAGGAAGCCTCTACCATCTAGGGTTCTAGGTCATTCTAGGGAGGAGGTGATCACATAGGAGCTTGGAGGTCAGGGTTAGGGAATTCATATGATAAAAGAAAACAAAACACAAAAAAGAGTCAATACTTATAATGTGCCTACCAAGTAAGAAAAAGACAACTAACCAAATAGAAAAGTACGCAAATGTATTAGCAATTCATGCAGCAAAGTAAGATAATATAGTTCAGTTTTTATAAAGCAAGACATTAAACAACAGTCCTCCATGGATGATTTCTGAAATGGAGAGAAATGTGAAAGGTTGCATAAATGGCTGGCTTCTTACATTGGTTACTGGAAAGGAGGAGTGTGGAGTGTGGGATGGAGGACTAGGGAACGGGAAAATAAAAGAAAAAATGAGTACACAAGAAAAGTTTAAAGAACACATTCAGCATATACCTAGTCCCATTCATGTAAAATTATTGAAGTATATGTCTATGTATAGGTCTGTGTATATACTACTTCCACTGCTCCCACCCAAGTCCAAACATCAGCTCTTCACCCGGATTCCCTTTAGAATCTTCTTTCTCATTTCCCTCTTCCATGCTTGCCTTCTTGCAGCACTCTGCACACAGCCAGAGTGATTATTTGAAAAGCTAAATCAGATCCTTCTCTGATGAGTACTGTCATGATAGTACTCTCTGAGTACATGATAGTACATGGTAGTACATGATAGTACTTTCCATCTCACTCAGAGTAGAATGTGGCCCCTGTAGCTTCTCTAACCTCAGGTCATTCTCTCCCTTCCCTCAGGACACTCCAGCTACACTTGTCTTCACTATTCCTCGGATGTGCTGAATGCCATGTCACCTTACAAATTTAGTACTTTTGCAATCCCCTTTGCCATCTCCATCTTCCTGCCCTCTCCTCCATACTTCTGCTTAAATGTCACTTCTTTAAAAAGGATTTTCCTGACAACCCTACCCAAAATAACATCTCTGGCACTAATACCCTTCTTTACTTTTCTTTAGAGCATATTACCACCTGACATATGACTAGAATATAAACATCTTGAGGACATAAGCTTTGTGTCCCATGGCACACAGTAGGCACTCAAAAATTATTTGCTGAATGAATGAATAAATGGAGATATTTGGACAAGGATAGTCACCAAAATATTAACACTTATAGGTTTCATGTGCTTTTTGTTTCTTCTTTATAATCTTCTCTATTGCTTGAGTAACAAAATTCTTTTTTTTTATTTTTATTTATTTATGAGAGAGAGAGAGAGAGAGAGAGAGAGAGAGGCAGAGACATAGGCAGAGGGAGAAGCAGGCTCCATGCACCGGGAGCCCGACATGGGATTCGATCTCAGTTCTCCAGGATCGCGCCCTGGGCCAAAGGCAGGCGCTAAACTGCTGCGCCACCCAGGGATCCCGAGTAGCAAAATTCTTAAACATTATTTTTCCTCAGTGACAAATCAGAGGTTTGGCTTGTTTATAGGAGTCTCTGATAGTTTTAGATGAAGAAATCTTAAGGAAAAATGAACTTATTACTTATTATTATCAATAATAATCTCTGTAGCTTTCATTTTCCCACAGAACCTCAAGATGTTACTTAGCTATTGCCTTATTTTCTAGACATGAGTAGGAAGTCATATATTCAGGGTCCTAGTTCCTATACTAGTATATGTGCCTTGCATCTTCCTGCTTATTGTAGTGGAGATAAATGTATCTTGTCTGTGTCAAAAGCTACATCACTAGTGTTTGCTGTAGTACTTAAGAAAAAGGAGATTGGTGTTTCCATTTACTTTGAAGTTCATAAAGAAAGACCAAGATAGGGGATCCCTGGGTGGCTCAGTGGTTTAGCGCCTGCCTTCAGCCCAGGGTGTGATCCTGGAGTCCCAGGATCGAGTCCCACATCAAGCTCCCTGCATGGGGCCTGCTTCTCCCTCTGCCTGTGTCTCTGCCTCTCTCTCTCTCTCTCTCTCTCTCTCTCTCTGTGCGTCTGTCATGACTAAATAAATAAAATCTTAAAAAAAAAGAAAGACCAAGATGTATTAATGGATGGAGAGTTGGATAGATATAGAATGAAACAAGATAGTGAGATATTAATGTTAGAATCTAAGGGGTGAGGGATGCCTGGGTGGCTCAGTGGTTTGGTGCCTTCCTTCCGGCCAGGGCATGATCCTCGAGTGCCAGGATCGAGTCCCACATTGGGCTCTCTGCCTGGAGCCTTCTTTTCCCTCTGCCTATGTCCCTGCCTCTGTCTCTCTGTGTCTCTCATGAATAAATAAATAAAATCTAAAAAAAAAAGATTCTAAAGGGTGAGTATGTAGGTCTTCACAGTTTCACTGTGAAATTCTTTCAACTTATAAATATTTGAAAAATTTTATAATAGAATTTCTTTTTTCAATAATAAATTCATTTTTTATTGGTGTTCAATTTGCCAACATACAGAATAACACCCTGTGCTCATCCCGTCAAGTGCCCCCCTCAGTCCCCGTCACCCATTCACCCCCACCCCCCGCCCTTCTCCCCTTCCACCACCCGTAGTTTGTTTCCCAGCGTTAGGAGTCTTTATGTTCTGTCTCCCTTTCTGATAATAGAATTTCTGAAAAGTTAAATGACTAGATATAATGGAATGTAGTATAATATTATTTATTTCTTTTTGATGAGAGAACAAAATGAAATTTAGATACTCTGATGAAAGCATTTAACAATATTCTTAGAAATAATAAATATTATAGTCCATGTATTGTGTTACTGAGATTTATGGTCGTGTTAACTACATTTATTTCATTGGGAAAAGTCCATTTTGATCATTTGGTAATGTAGTTTCATCAAGCATCTTTGGTACTTTAAGCATGTATAGAAGAAGCAGTGAGAGTCTGGTCTTTTCCATTAATTAGGGCTTTCAGAAGCTTACTGAAAAACACCCTCTAAACATGACAAGCATTGAGAGCTGTTGCACTGAACTACAATTAGCACAGTTAATAATAGCTTTTCCAGGAAAAGAATTTAAGGACTGTGCAGAACCAAAAAATCTAAATTAAGCATCATTATGTATATCACTTCAGGGTGTTCTTTGCTTTTCATGTGATAAATAGGCAGAAAAGTTTGTCTCGATGCTAAATACTATTACCTTCTAAACCTCTAAAAACACATTCATTCATTTCAATGTGTCACGCTGTTCATTACACAGAAGCCATAGAGAGGCAGGGACAGAATTTCAACTCATGGTCTCCCCCTCCCTTTCCCCTGATCCTCTCTCTCTGTCTCCTTCTTGTTCTTTACCCTCTTCTCTCTTTTTTTTCCTCCCTCCCTCTTCCTTATCTCCTAGTCCTTCTTTTCCCCCTCCTGTCTCTTTCTTTTTCTGTTCCCTTTCTCCTTCTCCCTTAGGCTGCCAGAGAGAGGCAGTAGGCCATTTCTGCACACTCATTTCTCCTCTAATAAGACTATGCTGAGTTAGAGTGTGGAGAGATACTAGATTCTCTATTTAAGATATATAAGCTATGTATTTATAATTGTGGGTTATACTTTTCAAATTCTCTGTTTTTTTTTCTGACTAGGGCTCTGATTTGAAAAGAGATGTATTTCAATTTCAAGCTGTAAATACATTTTTAGTCAGATTCCCCTTCTATTATAATAGTTTTTGCTTTATATGGTTAGCACCTGTGTTGACTGGTACATTCATACAGTGCATTCTTTTGTGCCTTTTATGAGGATATGACTTCCCTTTTTATCTAGTTTAGTGCTTTTCCCTGTCTATTGAATTTAATATAATACTTAAGTTATATATTGTCTGCTATTAACCTTGCTATTTGTCTTTTTTACTTTGCTTGGATTTACCTGGTATTTTTTTCCTATTTCTTTATTTTCAGTTTTCAAATTACTTTATATTTAATAATATTCTCTAATTTCTTCTTTTATTAATCCAATATGACTGACTTAATGGAAGCATATAGTCCATTAACACTGAGCATATTGACTGATCTGCTTTCCTTAATTTTTTTCTTATTTTACATTATTGTTTGCAATTTATTCTTATTTCTCTGGTTTATTCAAGTTACTATTCATTCTATTCCCCTTTACCTTTATGTACCCCTCTTCTGCTCTAAGTCAGACACACATTTCTCTCCTACTGTTTAAAAGCAAGATATATATATTTTTAAACCCATACTTAAAGGAACTATACTGATTCACAGAAGATGAAGTCCAAGAGGTATAGCAGGATGAAGAAATTCAAAACTTCACTAGACTTATTTTCTCTATCTTGTTCCTGCTCTCTTCCATTTTTTCAGTTTTATTGAGGTATAACTGACAATAAAATTGTGATATATTTAAAATGCACAATGTGATGATTTGATGTACATACTCATTGTGAAAAGAGAGAACAGTTGCCTCCCCACCACCCCCCCAACACCCTGGAGGCTTCCCTCCTAATTATCATAACACTCAAACCAATAAGATGAGTCCTTTAGCAAACTTTCACTTGCTGCTTTTCTGTGTTTCATCCCATCAGATGAGAGGTTTGGAATGTGGGGTTTTAAAAATCATTTTTTTATATATTCATTCATTCATTCATTCATTCATTCATTCATTCATGAGAGACACAGAGAGAGAGGCAGAGACTCAGGAGGGGGAGAAGCGAGAAGTAGGTTACCTGTGGGGAGCCCCATATGGGACTGAATCCCAGAACTCTAGGATCATGTCCTGAGCCAAAGGCAGATCCTCAACCACTGAGCCACCCAGGTGCCCCAAGGAATGTTTTTATCACCTAATCACTCCACTCTAATCCAACCCTGCCACCATCTTCAACTTCTGGGTTTTGCTGAGATAATTAAATACTTTTATTCTAAACCAATTCCACTTTCATTTCAAGAATTCTTATTTAGTACTTTTAAAAACACATTCCCAGACAGTCTACCAATATCTACTTAGACTTAAATATATATTTAGATTGTGTGTGTGTGTACTCTACTAAAATGCTCTTCAAGTTTTTTGTACAACTTGTCATAAATCTGTCCAGCAGCACTATTTCACTGGATACCTATATCCTTTGATCTTGCTCTTTCTCTTTCAGATTCTTATTCTAAAAGGTTGTTATTTTTTTGATGTAGACCTGGGTACAAATATTGAAGGTTCCCTAAGTGATGGGAAGCAAAGCATCACCTGCCTAACTCCCTGGGGAATTGCATAGAAGGTAGACAGTTAGACTATCTAGACAGCAGAGAGTCTTCCTGTCCCTTTTCCTACTCATACCTTCCTGCCCTCAGAAAAAGGGATGTTTAGCCTTCTAGATATGCTTTTTCAGCTTTGTAGGGGTCAGACTAAGAGCCCTTCACAAGAGACCAAGTCATCCTTAGATGCTTGGAGTGTACAGAACTTTGAAGCTATCCCTAGTATTCATCAAATGCAAACTTAATCTTGAGTCTCTGAATTTGGCTTTCAAACTCATGCCTCACCCATGTTGGAAAAGGCCCCACATTTTCTCCTCTGCCAAGATCTTTTCATAACTCAACATCTTACTTATACTCAGTGGCTCACCACCACCAACTGCTGCTTGGCTCAAGGTAGACAAATATATTTAAGCCAGAAATGGATAGGAAATAAGACATTCAAATTTGATCACTGTTGTCCCAGAATTCTCTTAAAACAGATTCTAGCTTTTAACAATTAATTATTTTATACATCATTAGAATGCCTTCAGAATGGGGACGTAGAAATGAAAATGATCAGGATTTGGTCATGTATAGATTGTGATAGGAGTTTTTATTGACTGTGCAAAATTCCTCCAGGAACCACTACCCTTTCCCTCAGCCAGTTCATGCAGTTTCAGCCTTGGTAAATTGAACTATTAGTTAAGGATATTTGTTTTGCAAATAACAGAAAAATATAATAAGGCTTATGTAAAAATGGTATTTTTTTGCTAGTATAACTATCTTGAGATAAACAGACTTTGAGGAAATTAAATAGAGATATATTGAACTTTGGGTAGCTGGATAATTACTTCTGTCATCATCAACTGGTTTCTGCTTAGCTTCTATTCCTTCTGTGCCAAAACTGTTCTTTTTCAAGACTGAAGATGTCTGCTAACAATTCCCAGGGATAGCGATCTTGGTCACATCCAGTGGCAGAACGTATGTCTTTCCATTAGCTATCTGAGAAGCCCCCAGAAAATATCACGTTCCTTATTTGGATCATATGCAGTAATGGACAAAAATCTGCCTCAGTGGCTTGGACATAAATCATCAAAGTTACATACATGTGCTAACATAGAGACACAAACAGTGTCCACCAGCCTTCTCCTGTCAAGGTCACCAAAGATTTCTGTTTTTTTTTTTCCTGCTAAATCCAGTGATCAATACTCAGTCTTCATTTTACTTGACTTATTAGTATCATTTGACTCAATCGATCATTCCTGAAACACTTTCCATTGCTCCCATGACTTTGTTCTCCTACTTTTGCTCCTACCTCACTGCTCCAATTTAGTCTCCTCTGTTGGTTCTTTCTCAAAATCCTAATATCTTATATGCCAGAAGACTCTTTAGACCTCTTCTCTTTTCTGTCTCTACTCCCTGCTTTCATGGTCTCATCCAGTTCCATAGTTCTTCATATGAGCTATACAACTGTGTATAATCAATATCCTCATCTTCATTAGCAAAATATACCAAATTAGCATTATCATTCTTATCACTAAGTGTCAGAGAAATGTTATCTCATTTACTCCTGACAGAACTTCATGATGTAGATGAGTTATTATCTCCATTTCACAGGTGAGAAAACCGAGACTGAAGACCACCTCACTCTGGCACAGTCACAAAGTGGTATAGAGCCAGGCCTTGAATATGGATAGGTGATTCCAGAACTTTTTTTAAAGATTTATTTCTTTATTTTAGAGAGAGAGGAAGAGAGGGCAAGAGGATGTGATTGGGGGCAGGGAGAGAGAGAGAGAGAGAAAGAGAAAGAGAATCTTAAGCAGACTTCCTGCTAAACACAGAGCCCAGCTTGGGGCTACATCTCACGATCCATGAGATCATGACTTGAACTGAAACCATGAGCTGGATGTTTAACTGACTGAGCCACCAAGGCACCCGCAGAACCATTCTTCCGAGATCAGACGAGATCGGGCGTGTTCAGGGTGGTATGGCCGTAGACCGCAGAACCATTCTTAACCACCATGCATTACCGCCTCTACAGTGCCAATAGCTTTTTGATGTGTAGGATCTCTGAAAGACATTCCTTTGCTCTTTATGCCAGTATCTGACATTATGGTGCCCTGCTTTTAGAAGGTTGTTTCTCTGTTGCCAAGGATTTCCAAAATGTTAAAATTTCTGTTGTTTCAAATGACTTCAAAATTTTTAGTAGTGAATTTTCTGGCTACCAGGAAAATTTTAGAGGCCAAACTGCTAGTGATCCTATTTTCTTAAAAGGAAGACAATGAACTGACATTAAAAAGAAGTCTAACAGGGACGCCTGGGTGGCTCAGAGGCTGAGCATTTGCCTTTGGCTCAGGGTGTGATCCTGGGAGTCCAGGATTGAGTCCCCACATTGGGCTTCCTGCATGGAGCCTGTTTATCCCGCTGCCTATGTCTCTGACCCCCGCCCACGGTGTCTCTCATGAATAAATAAATAAATCTTAAAAAAAAAAAGAAGTCTAACATACTCTTTGAAACTTTTTTTCCCCTGGCTAATGCCTTTTTTTATGTTTGTCTTCTCCACCATCTTTCTGGAATAATAGCTTTATAAAATAAAACATAAAAAATTGAATAAAATAAATAAAATAATAAATACATCACAAAATAAAAGAAAATACCTTTGTTTTATTGCCCTCCATTTGAAATCTGAATTCTAACTTCCCAATTCCACTGAAATTACCACTGTGTTATTTTTACCTCAATTGCCAAATCCAATGAACATTTTTCAGTCACTATTTCACTTGGGTTTTCTGTGGTACTTAACAGTGTTGATTATTTCTTTCAACTATTTTCTCACTTGAGTTCCATGACAACATAGTCTGGATTTCTTTGTATTTCTGTGACCTCTTCTTTAGAGCACCCCTTACTTGAATGTATGATTAACTTTGTTTTTCTCCAGGGTTATTATTCCTCTTCTCATTATATTCTCTCCCTGGATAACATCATTTGTCTCTGGGTATAATTTAAAAACGGATAACCCTAAATATGTACCTTCAGCTGGAGGTCTTATAAGTCCCTTAGTCAACATCCCCAGAGTTTAGTAATGTGGTTCCTCTTTCTTTACTCTGAAACGATTCCACTTTTCTTGTCACTGTCTGCATTAGTGATATGGCACCACTGCTATCTGAAGTCCATAACATTCTAAGCTATCCAGTGCTTCCTTTCTTCTCTCACCTTCAATACCCATGTGCTCACTCAAGTGATCTGTCAGGCCTGTCTTCTCTGCAGCATCACCAGTAGCCTTGTGTTAGTTCAAGCACGTCACCTCCAGCCTGAATTATAATAATAGGCTGCTTTTTGGTCTTCCTGGTTTCCTTCTTGCCCATGCAGTTTTTTCTTTTTGTATGTTGTTACTGGAGTGACCTTTCCAAATTTCAAATCTGACTATATTGTTCTCCAGATGAATTCCTTCAGTGACTTCCTGATGCCTAAAAGAGGAGGTTCCAGCTCAACAAAATCCTTTCTAATCTGTTCCCAGCCTACTTCTCCAGCCTCCTTTCCTTCTACTTCTTTTTTTATTTTTTTAAAGATTTTATTTATTTATTCATGAGAGACACAGAGAGAGAGGCAGAGACACAGGCAGAGGGAGAAGCAGGCTCCGTGCAGGGAGCCTTATGTGGGACTCGATCCCAGGACTCCAGGATCAAGCCCTGGGCTGAAGGCGGGCGCTAAACCGCTGAGCCACCCAGGGATCCCCTACTTTTTACTTCTTGCCTTCTTCCTTCTCTTTCTCTTTTTCCTTTTTTGATCATCTTCCCCTCCCCTTCTTTTTCTTCTTTTTCTCTCCATACCCTCCTTTTCTTCCTTTTAGCATTAAATTGTTTGTAGTTCTCTGAAGATGACAAGGTTGTTTTATAGGTCTGGGCCATTTGAAACACTTTCACCACCCATTGAACTGCTACTTATCCTACGAAGGCCAGTTTCCATATTATTCCTTCTAGTTTCTCCAAACTGAATTCATTATTGCCTTCTTTGTACTACTTTTGTAATTTGCCTTTACTTCAGTATACATAAAGCTCCCTAGTTATATCTGTTTAAATTCTGTGGCTCTGTCAGATTGAAAGTTTCTTAAAGGTAGTAATTCTGCTTTTATTATCTTTTTATCTCCTGTTAGAATGTTCAGCATATAACAGAGTGGCAGCATTTGTTGAGCTGGCTTAACTGAAACCATAGCTAGACAATTTCTCTTGGGATATTAATAATTCTATTAGAAATGATATTATATATTTTATTTTATTTTTTTTTTTAAATTTATGATAGTCACAGAGAGAGAGAGGCAGAGACACAGGCAGAGGAGGAAGCAGGCTCCATGCACCGGGAGCCCGATGTGGGATTCGATCCCGGGTCTCCAGGATCGCGCCCTGGGCCAAAGACAGGCGCTAAACCGCTGCGCCACCCAGGGATCCCGATATTATATATTTTAATAACACCTTACTGTGTACTATGAATTTCTGTGCAACCTTCTATTAAGCCTAAGCAATTTTCACCATAAATTAAGCATATAAGGAATCACATCTGTTATTCCATGTCAGTAAGATAACCATTTATTATTTTTAACAAAATACATATGTTATTTTATGCTAAAAATCTGTAAAATTTTCCAAATGGAAAAATCATTTCTGTTTTCTCATAGAAATGACAGCAAAGGCAGTACCATCTGGGATAACATTAATAGCTGAATCCAAATTGATTACATCATTCTCAAAGAGTTTAAGTCTCATATTCTTAAGTCACTATTTTTGCAGTTTCAAATTTATGACACATATTGAGATAGATTATTTATTTTATTAAATTTATTTTTTATTTGTGTTCAATTTGCCAACATACAGAATAACACCCAGTGCTCATCCCTTCAAGTGCCCCCCTCAGTGCCCGTCAAACATTCACCCCCACCCCCCGCCCTCCTCCCTTTCCACTATCCCTAGTTCATTTCGCACAGTTAGGAGTCTTTATGTTCTGTCTCCCTTTCTGATATTTCCCACACATTTCTTCTCCCTTGCCTTATATTCCCTTTCACTATTATTTATATTCCCCAAATGAAAGAGAAGATATAATGTTTGTCTTTCTCCGATTGACTTACTTCACTCAGCATAATACCCTCGAGTTCCATCCACGTCAAAGCATATGGTGGGTATTTGTCATTTCTAATGGCTGAGTAAATTCCATTGTATAAATAAACCATATCTTCTGTATCCATTCATCTTTCGATGGACACCGAGGCTCCTTTCCAGATTGGCTATTGTGGACATTGCTGCTAGAAACATCGGGGTGCCAGGGTCCTGGCGTTTCAATGCATCTGCATATTTGGGGTAAATCCCCAGCAGTGCAATTGCGGGGTCGTAGGGCAGGTCTATTTTTAACTCTTTCAGGAACCTCCACAGAGTTTTCCAGAGTGGCTGCACCAGTTCACGTTGCCACCAGCAGTGTAAGAGGGTTCCCTTTTCTCCTCATCCTCTCCAACATTTGTGGTTTCCTGCCTTGTTAATTTTCCCCATTCTCACTGGTGTGAGGTGGGATCTCATTGTGGTTTTGATTTGTATTTCCCTGATGGCAAGTGATGCAGAGCATTTTCTCATGTGCGTGTTGGCCATGTCCATATCTTCCTCTGTGAGATGTCTGTTCATGTCTTTTGCCCATTTCATGATTGGATTGTTTCTTTGGTGTTGAGTTTAATAAATTCTTTATAGATTTTGGAAACTAGCCCTTTATCTGATATGTCATTTGCAAATATTTTCTCCCATTCTGTAGGTTGTCTTTGAGTTTTGTTGACTGTATCCTTTGCTGTGCAAAAGCTTCTTATCTTGATGAAGTCCCAATAGTTCATTTATGCTTTTGTTTCTTTTGCCTTCATGGATGTATCTTGCAAGAAGTTACTGTGGTCAAGTTCAAAAAGGGTGTTACCTGTGTTCCCCTCTAGGATTTTGATGGAATCTTGTCTCACATTTAGATCTCTCATCCATTTTTAGTTAACCTTTGTGTATGGTGAAAGAGAGTGGTCTATTTTCATTCTTCTGCATGTGGATGTCCAATTTTCCCAACACCATTCATTGAAGAGACTGTCTTTCTTCCAATGGATAGTCTTTCCTCCTTTATCGAATATTAGATGACCATAAAGTTCAGGGTCTACTTCTGGATTGTCTATTCTGTTCCATTGATCTATGTGTCTGTTTTTGTGCCAGTACCACACTGTCTTGATGACCACAGCTTTAGAGTACACCTGAAATCTGGCATTGTGCTGCCCCCAGCTATGGTTTTCTTTTTTAAAATTCCCCTGGCTATTCGGGGTCTTTTCTGATTCCACACAAATCTTAAAATAATTTGTTCTAACTCTGAAGAAAGTCCATGGTATTTTGATAGGGATTGCATTAAACGTGTAAATTGCCCTTGGTAACATTGACATTTTCACAATATTAATTCTGCCAATCCATGAGCATGGAATATTTTTCCATCTCTTTGTGTCTTCCTCAATTGCTTTCAGAAATGTTCTATACTTTTTAGGGTATAGATTCTTTACCTCTTTGGTTAGGTTTATTCCTAGGTATCTTATGCTTTGGGGTGCAAATTGTAAATGGGATGGACTCCTTAAATTCTCTTTCTTCAGTCTCATTGTTAGTGTATAGAAATGCCACTGACTTCTGGGCATTGATTTTGTCTCCTGTCACACTGCTGAATTTCTGTATGAGTTCTAGCAATCTTGGGGTGGAGGCTTTTGGGTTTTCTATGTAGAGTATCATGTCATCGGCGAAGAGGGAGAGTTTGACTTCTTCTTTGACAATTTGAATGCCTTTAATGTCTTTTTGTTGTCTGATTGCTGAGGCGAGGACTTCCAGTACTATGTTGAATAGCAGTGGTGAGAGTGGACATCCCTGTCTTGTTCCTGATCTTAGGGGAAAGGCTCCCAGTGCTTCCCCATGGAGAATGGTATCATGGTATCTGCTGTGGGCTTTTCGTAGATTGCTTTTAAGATGTTGAGGAATGTTCCCTCTATCTCTACACTCTGAAGAGTTTTGATCAGGAATGGATGCTGTATTTTGTCAAATCCTTTCTCTGCATCTAATGAGAGGATCATATGGTTCTTGGTTTTTCTCTTGCTGATATGATGAATCACATTAATTGTTTTACGAGTGTTGAACCACCCTTGTGTCCCAGGGATAAATCCTACTTGGTCATGGTGAAAAATTTTCTTAATGTCCTGTTGGATCCTATTGCCTAGTATCTTGTTGAGAACTTTTGCATCCATGTTCATCAGGGATATTGGTCTGTAATTCTCCTTTTTGGTGGGGTCTTTGTTTGGTTTCGGAATTAAGGTGATGCTGGCCTCATAGAACGAATTTGGAAGTACTCCATCTCTTTCTATCTTTCCAAACAGCTTTAGTGGGATAGGTATGGTTTCTTCTTTAAACATTTGATAGAATTCCCCTGGGAAGCCATCTGTCACTGAACTTTTGTGTCTTGGGAGGTTTTTGATGACTCCTTCAATTTCCTCCCTGGTTATTGGCTGTTCAGATTTTCAATTTCTTCCTGTTCCAGTTTTGGTAGTTTGTGGCTTTCGAGGAATGCGTCCATTTCTCCCAGATTGCCTAATTTATTGGTGTATAGCTGTTCATAATATGTTTTTAAAATCGTTTGTATTTCCTTGGTGTTGGTAGTGATCTCTCCTTTCTCATTCATGATTTTATTAATTTGAGTCTTCTCTCTCTTCTTTTTAATAAGGCTGGCTAATGGTTTATCTGTATTACTAATTCTTTCAAAGAACCAACTCCTGGTTTTGTTGATCTATTCCACAGTTCTTCTGGTCTCGATTTCATTGAGTTCTGCTCGAATCTTTATTAACTCTCTTCCTCTGCTGGGTGTAGGATCTATTTGCTGTTTTTTCTCTAGCTCCTTTATGTGTAAGGTTAGCCTTTGTATTTGAGTTCTTTCCAGTTTTTGAATGGATGCTTGTATTGCGATGTATTTCCCCCTTAGGACTGTGTTTGTTGTATCCCAAAGATTTTGAACGGTTGTATCTTCATTCTCATTAGTTTCCATGAATCTTTTTAACTCTTCCTTAATTTCCTGGTTGACCCTTTCATCTTTTAGCAAGATGGTCCTTAACCTCCACGTGTTTGAGGACCTTCCAAACTTCTTGTTGTGATTTAGTTCTAATTTCTAGGCATTAGGGTCTGAGAATACAGGGGACGATCCCTTTCTTTTCGTATCGGTTCAGACCCGATTTGTGTCCCAGTATGTGGTCTATTCTGGAGAAAGTTCCATGTGCACTTGAGAAGAATGTGTACTCAGTTGAGTTTGGATGTAAAGTTTTATAGATATCTGTGAAATCCATCTGGTCCAGTGTATCATTTAAAGCTCTCATTTCTTTGGAGATGTTGTGTTTAGAGGACCTATCGAGGGTAGAAAGAGCTAGATTGAAGTCACCAATGTAAGTGTATTATTATCTAAGTATGTCTTATCTTTGGTTATTAATTGATTTAAATATTTGGCAGCTCCCACATTGGGGGCATATATATTGAGGATTGTTTAGTCCTCTTGTTGGATAGATCCTTTAAGTATGATATAGTGTCCCTCTTCATCTCTCAGTACAGTCAACGGGGTAAATTTTAGTTTATATGATATAAGGATGGTACCCCTGCTTTCTTTTGAGGACCATTTGAATGGTAAATTGTTCTCCAACCTTTTATTTTCAGGCTGTAGGTGTCCTCCTGTCTAAAATGAGTCTCCTGTAGACAGCAAATAGATGGGTCCTGCTCTTTTATCCAGTCTGACACCCTGCCCCTTTTGATGGGGTCTTTAAGCCCGTTCACGTTCAGAGTTATATTGAAAGATAATGAGTTTAGTGTCATCATGATATCTATTCAGTCCTTGTTTTTTGTGGATTGTTCCACTTAACTTCTTCTTAAAGGGGAATTTTAAGAGTCCCCCTTAAAATTGCTTTCGTAGCTGGTTTGGAGGCCACATATTCTTTCAGTTCCTGCCTGTCTTGGAAGCTCTTTATGTCTCCTTCCATTCTGAATGAGAGCCTTGCTGGATAAAGTATTCTTGGTTGCATGTTCTTCTCATTTAGGACCCTGAATATATCCTGCCAGCCCTTTCTGGCCTTCCAGGTGTCTGTGGAGAGGTCTGCTGTTACCCTAATACTTCTTCCCATAAAAGTCAGGGATTTCTTGTCTCTTGCTGCTTTAAGGATCTTCTCTTTATCTTTGGAATTTGCAAGCTTAACTATTAAATGTCGAGGTGTTGAACGGTTTTTATTGATTTTAGGGGGGGGGAATCTCTCTATTTCCTGGATCTGAATGCCTGTTTCCCTTCCCAGATTAGGAAAGTTTTCAGCTAGGATTTGTTCAAATACATATTCTGATCCTCTGGCCCTTTCGGCGCCCTCGGGAACCCCAATTAAACGTAGGTTTTTCTTCCTCAGGCTGTTGTTTATTTCCCTTAATGTATCTTCATGGTCTTTTAATTGTTTGTCTCTTTTTTCCTCAGTTTCCCTCTTTGCCATCAACTTGTCTTCTATGTCACTCACTCATTCTTCCACCTCGATAACCCTCTTCTTTAGGACTTCTAGTTTGGATTGCATCTCATTGAATTGATTTTTAATTTCTGCCTGATTGGATCTAAATTCTGCAGTCATGAAGTCTCTTGAGTCCTTTATGCTTTTTTCTAGAGCCACCAGTAGCTGTATAATGGTGCTTCTGAATTGGCTTTCTGACATTGAGCTGTAATCCAGATTTTGTAACTCTGTGGGAGAGAGAACTGTTTCTGATTCTTTCTTTTGAGGTGAGGTTTTCCTTCTAGTCATTTTGCTCAGTGCAGAGTGGAGAAAAACAAGTTGTATTGGGAAAGGGAGAAAAAGAGAGGAGAGAAAGAAGGAAAGAAAAGAGAAAAAGAAAAGAAAGGAAGAAAAAAAAGAAAAAGAGAAAAAGAAAGAAAGTAAAAAAGGGTGGGGAAAGCAAACAGACATTAAAAAGCAAAAAAAAAAAAAAAAAAAACAGAAAACACGGGGGAGTATCTTCTCTTTCTGTATACTTTAAGTCCCTTGACTTCCCCTGGAAGTTGTCAGTCTAGCTGGTCTTCTGGGGGAGGGGCCTGTTGTGCTGATTTTCAGGTGTTAGCACTTGGGTTTGCTGCTCTGCCCCCTGCCTGGTGCTGGGCTCAGTGGGGGTTGTTTACCCCGTGAGGCCCCTGGAGGAACAACCCTGGTGGTGGCGGCCAGCTCCAGAGCCCTGGATTCAACTCCCGCAGTAACTACGGAGCTCTCAGTCCGCAGGGTCTGATGCCCCGGGGCGGGGCCGGTGATCTGCTCAGCTTGGGTCAGAAGCGTCCTTGCTGTCCTGTGCCCTCCTGGCCTCTGCCTGTCCTGGGGGGAAGCCGGATCCTGGGCTGTGTCCCACACGCAGTGCTCCTGGGCCTGCGCTGTTGGATTCGTGCTCCTGGCCGCACAGCCCCCTCCGCGGAGCCGCCGCCTGAGCTTCTCCTACCTGCTCCCGGAGCCGTGCAGCCCACTCTGCACGGAGACTCTTCCTCGCCCGAGCCCCTTCGAGGTGCTCCAGGTCCCGCCGTGCGCGCTGCAGCCCTTAGGGAGCTCGGCGCACTCTCCCGGGGCGCAGGTGTCTGTTAGTGTCCCAGGGAGCCCGAGGGCATCCCCGCCCTCCTGGGTCCTGCTCTAACTCCCTGCGGGCCCCTTTCTGCCCAGGAAGGTTGGTGCAGCTCTTGCTTCTCCGGGCCGGGGCTCTCCTGTCCTGGGGACACTCGCCCCAGCCTCAGCCCAGGTCCTCGCCGGGCCCCTCCCCCTTGGAGGCCTTTTGTTTCTTTATTTCTTTTTCCCCGTCTTCCTATCTTGAGAGAATCGAGAACTCTTCTCACTGTAGCGTTTCAGCTGTTCTCTCTTTAATCTCAGGCCGAATTCGTAGGTTTTCAGGATGATTTGAAGGTTATCTAGGTAATTTGTTGGGCTCAGGTGATTTGGGGACTCTACTCCTCTGCCATCTTGCCCCTCCCTCCCGGTATATAAACTTATTGTTAGTATCCCCATAACTTAGATGAAAACAGAGGCCAGTCATGTGGCTAATAAGTGGAAGTCCCCCAACTTAACCACCACTCTAAATTACTGACACTAAAAGAAAATTCTCCAGAAAAACATGTGAGATTTTTCCCAAAGTAGGAAAAAGAAGGGTAAACAAAAGAACATAGTCAAAGAAAAGGAGTTAAAATCACTGTAGCTGTTTTACAAAATTATCAGTATTATTGTGAGATTTTTATCTTATTTTACTTATATGGAGAAAAGAATAAAATAAAGATGAACTAAAATAAAGATGATTAATGTAAATTTATCACATTAAAATCAAGAAGAAACATAGTACTTAGTGTGCAAGTTCTCAATGTTTTGGTATTATCATTGAAACAATTTTTTAATTTTATGAGTCTCTAGAACAGGGCCATATACTAATGTGTATTTCATTAAATATAGCTTAATTAAATACATTTTTGCGTGTAAGATTGTATAAACCAAATATAACATTGCTTTCACCTTAGGACCAACAGTGACACATCCAAAATATTTACAAATTCAACTCCAAGAGCCTGGAAGAAAGATGCAGCCCTTCACAGACATTCTCAAGAAGCAGTTAAGAGACTTTACCCCCATATAACACAGTATTCCCTCAGTCCCATTTCACATGGCAGCTGCTGTTTCTATAATATTTCTTTTTGTCTCTTCTGCCTATTTTGGAAGAGACACCCTATGACCTTACTTATATAGGACTATTTACTTCCTCTTCTAGGCTTCCTCTGAATCGTGGCACATTTCTCCACCTGTATATTAAAGGCCCTTCCTATCTTCCCACGAAAGAAAGGACCTTCGTTCAAACAAAAGAATAGGGAGAAAGGCTGATAAAGGTCAAATGATAGCAATGCCATATTCTAGGCAAGTACTTACTTAATATAGCTTCATGAAAATGAAGTTTCCCATACATAGAAAACCCAAAAGACTCCACCCCAGGATTGCTAGAACTCATACAGCAATTCGGTAGTATGGCAGAATACAAAATGAATGCTCAGAAGTCAGAAGCATTTCTATACAATGAGACTAAAGAAAGAGAAATTAAGGAGTCAATCTCATTTACAATTGCACCCAAAAGCATAAAATACCCAGGAATAAACCTAACCAAAGAGGTAAAGGATCAATACCCTAAAAACTACAGAACATTTCTTGAAACAAATTGAGATAGACACAAAGAGATGGAAAAATATACCATGCGCATGGATTGGAAGAATTAATATTGTGAAAATGTCAATGTTACCCCGGGCAATTTATACGTTTAATGCAATCCCTATCAAAATACCATGGACTTTCTTCACAGAGTTGGAACAAATTATTTTAACATTTGTGTGGAATCAGAAAAGACCCCAAATAGCCAGGGGAATATTAAAAAAGAAAACCATATCTGGGGGCATCACAATGCCAGATTTCAGGTTGTACTACAAAGCTGTTGTAATCCAGACAGTGTGGTACTGGCACAGAAACAGACACATAGATCAGTGGAACAGAATAGAGAATCCAGAAGTGGACCCTGAACTTTATGGTCAACTAATATTCGACAAAGCAGGAAAGACTATCCACTGGAAAAAAGACAGTCTCTTCAATAAATGGTGCTGGGAAAATTGGACATCCACATGCAGAAGAATGAAACCGGACCATTCTCTTACACCGTACACAAAGATAAACTCAAAATGGATGAAAGATCTAAATGCAAGACAAGGTTCCATCAAAATCCTAGAGGAGAACACAGGCAACACCCTTTTTGAACTCAGCCACAGCAACTTCTTGCAAGATACATCCAAGAAGGCAAAAGAAACAAAGGCAAAAATGAATTATTGGGGCTTCATCAAGACAAGAAGCTTCTACACAGCAAAAAAACCAGTCAACAAAACAAAGGCAACCTACGGAATGGGAGATGATATTTGCAAATGACTTATCAGATAAAGGGCTAGCATCCAAGATCTATAAAGAACTTATTAAACTCAAAAGAAAAGAAACAATCCAACCATGAAATGGGCAAAAGACATGAACAGGAATCTCACAGAGGAAGACATAGATATGGCCAACAAGCACATGAGAAAATGCTCTGCATCACTTGCCATCAGGGAAATACAAAACCACAATGAGATACCACCTCACACCAGTGAGAATGGTGAAAATTAAAAAGGCAGGAAACAATGAATGTTGGAGAGGATGTGGAGAAAGGGGAACCCTCTTGCCCTGTTGGTGGGAATGTGAACTGGTGCAGCCACTCTGGAAAACTGTGTGGAGGTTCCTCAAAGGGTTAAAAATAGATCTGCCCTAACAACCCAGGAATTGCACTGCTGGGGATTTACCCCAAAGATACAGATGCAGTGAAATGCTGAAACACCTGAACCCCGATGTTTCTAGCAGCAATGTCCACAATAGCCAAACTGTGGAAGTAGCCTCGGTGTCCAGCAAAGGATGAATGGATAAAAGAGCTGTGGTATATGTATACAATGGAATATTACTCACCCATTAGAAACGGCAAATACCCACCATTTGCTTCGTCGTGAATGGAACTGGAGGGTGTTATGCTGAGTGAAATAAATCAATTGGAAAAGGACAAACATTATATGGTCTCCTTCATTTGGGAAATATAAAAAACAATGAAAGGGAATAAAGGGGAAAGGAGAGAAAATGAGTGAAAATATCAGTGACAGTGACAAAACATGAGAGAGACTTAACACTGGGAGATGAACAAGGGGTAGTGGAAGAGGAGGTGGGCGGAGGGTTGGGGTGACTGGGCGATGGGCACTGAGGGGGGCACTTGGTGGGATGAGCACTGGAGGTTATGCTATATGTTGGCAAATTGAACTCCAATAAAAAGTAAATTAATTAAAAAATGAAACTTCCCACCTTTGATAAATAATAAAAGAATTGGAGCAAAATCCTATTGATAATTTATTTTCCTATGGCAACATATGGCAAAAATAACAGTCACTGATTTCACAGATCTTTACTGTGAAACAGAGGCAGGAAAGTGAAAGATAAAGATAATGACTAAAAAGACATAAAGCAACAGCAATAGTTACATTTTTGTTAGCAGACCATGTGGAACTGGAAAGGCACTGCTGGAAATAGGAATTTAAAAGTAGAAGAAGAAACACAGTATTAAACTATTTAAACTTAGTAGTTTTTCCTTCAATTATTTATTTTACTGACAGCGTTGTGATGTTAGAGGAGGATAGAAGAGGAGGGAATTTGACAGTCACACTAATTTTGAAATGCTTATTGGACATACAAGTAGAGATGTGAAGTAAACTGTTGGATAAATGTAACTCAAACTCAGAGGAAAAGTCTAGACTTTAGATATAAATTTGGAGATCATCATGAAACAATGGTGTTAAGTCATGAAATTGGCTGGTATTACCTCAGAAGATGATAGAGAAAGAGAAGGAAAATTTATATTAGGGTAAGAGGAGAATAAAAAAAAAGAGGTAGAAAAATAAGTCAGTGAAATAAGAATAAATGGATGAGTGTGTGGTGCTGGGAAAACAAGGAAAAAGTCAGAGTGGTCAGATATGCTTAAGGTTAGATCATTTGGAAGAAAAATTTCACTGATTTGGCAATGTCAAAGTCAACGGTGAACTTAGCATGAGCAATTTCAGTGGAATGTGGAAAAAGAATCAGGATTGAAGTGGATGTAAATATTAAGGGGAAGTGATTGTGAGTAGAAAGAGCCTTCAAAAGAAAAGAAAAAAGAAAGAGCCTTCATAGGATAATTCCACTAAACTTCTTGTTATTCTCATCAGGCAAAACCCAACTTTAATTACTGCCCTCCTTACCTCTATGGTAGCATCGTCCAGTGATGCCCTCATTTTCTGTATGTTTGTTTATCTCTTATTTATCCCTCTACTTCATCTTACCTTTCAAAATTTCTTCACTGTGTCTCAGGGAATTCATTTTCTAAGGTAAAAAGACTCCCCTAATATCCTCAACCATATTTAAAATGTTATCTTGGGGACATCCGGGTGGTTCAGTGGTTAAGCTGAGCCTTTGGCTCAGGGCTTGATCCTGGAGTCCCGGGATCGAGTCCCACATTGGGCTCCCTGCATGGACCCTTCTTCTTCCCCTGCTTGTGTCTCTGCCTCCCTCTCTGTCTGTCTCATGAATAAATAAATAAAATCTTTTTAAAAAGTTATCTCAGCTTCCTTATTTTATTTTTGCCTTGACTGGAACATTGTTTGTCTCCCCTCACATGCTATAGTGGCCAGGAGTGGGAGCATTATTGTTGCTCACTTTTGCTATTTCCATGCAATACTCCTCCTCTCTTGAGAGTTTCCCCAAAAGGTTGAGTAGGCTTGTTAGTTATCTTTAAAGTAGGAAAGTTCTAAGACAGTATTACAAATAGCCTTTCTGTTGCTGATGACATCCAGGGCTCTTACTAGCGTTTGTTTATTCTCCATAATTATTATTTGGTGTCAGAATATAACTCAAAGAAATACTGTTTCAGTTATGTCAGAGGGCAAGGATTTTGATCATGAAGTTTTTAGCTGCTTTAACTCCCTCTGGATGTTATCTCTGAATAATAAGCTAACATATTTTTCGAAGTATAAAATACCAAAAATAGTCATGTGTGGAAGAATATTGTGAAATAATGTGAGTTGAGAAAACCCAGGAGCTAATACAGTGCACGAGAGAGTAGATAGAAACTTTGTTGTAACTGTATGATAATGAAAATATTCCATATGCTAATTTCCATTCTAATTTCAAAATTAGGTTATAAAATGCTTTGGCAAAGCAAGATTTTTCTCTGAGTGTATGATCCATTTTGTTTTCATGAAACGTTCATCAGCCTTTAACCCTAAGAAACATTTGAACCTAGGAAGATGATCTCTTTGGTGCAAGAATTTTCCTATTAAATGGCTCATTATTCAGTTTTTATTAACTGAATTTGATCAAAAAGATCAAGTGCCCAAGAAGTTGTATAATCTGTAATTTTAGATAATCTTTTAATAATCAAATACGTTTCTTTCATATGCTCATAATTAAACCCATGGTTCATTAAATGACATTAATTTTTAAATTTTCTATAACATTCACTCATCATCTCAAATCCCTTAAGTATTTCCTTAGTAAGGATAAATGATATATTGGATCATGACTAGTTTCATTGTTTAGCATAACAACTTGGAAATGAATCTACCTTCAGGATTATTTTCCACCTATGAATAGGCCTCAGTGGAGATAATAAACCCTTGGATACCAGAGAGATTAATTAGTGTGATGGTCTCCAGAGGTCCTCACTGTCAGTTCTCTGCTTTATCTTGGGATAAAGCCTTCTTAGTGAAAACTTTCCTCTGCTTTGTGAGTGTAATGTGGTTTTTCTTTTAGAAAGTGGTCACGTATCCCAAGAGTCTAATTTAATGTATTTGCTGGTCAGTTTGACTTTTCCTTCTCATAGTGTTCTCATAGAACATAGTTCAAGGTAGAGACTGAATTCTCTAGCTGAACTTTTCAAACTAGTGTTGCAATCATTAAAATAACAACAAATAGGAAATCTGTGGTTACGTAGACTGTCAGTTCCTTGATTGCAGATAAAACATAACTGTGAATGTAGATTGCTTTCCAAATTTCTTAAGACAATTTTTTTTTGTAAAAACTCTTCCAATTGCCTATTCCCAGAAAATACCATTGACTCTGTCAAAACCATAGGTTAGTATTAAATACACACACCTGTAGATTTTTTTCACATAAAAAATATGTATATGTCATTTTGTTTTTGCTTCCTGTTTGTAGCAATCACACTGTTTTTCTTACACTGAATATGAAATGTTTTCCTTTTATGAATTAAACAATTACCAGTAGAGTACATTTGGAGATGTACAAAGTGATCTGATATGTTTATCTTTGAGTATAAGAGAGAATTTGCAAGTGAGAGCTAAGTATTATGCCTTACTTTACAAGTTCTTGGGGCTTAATTTACCTCATCTATGAAGTTAAAAACTTGTACTAAATTATAAATCCTTGAAGAGCTGAAGGGTTAGGAATTGTTAATAGATGGCCATGAGCCCGTCTAAGATTAAAAATTAAAAGTTGAACAATGGATATTTAATAATCATAAAAGAATTATTAAGCACTAAATTTATGCATGACATTTAATTTCTTCAAGAAAATGTAAAGAATAAAGTCTCTTGCCTTAAATTGGCTTATTTTATAAAGAAAGAATCACACAGGCAACCAGATACATTAAAGAAGACGTTCTATATATCTTGATTTTTTTTCTTCATCCAATCTATTTACTTAAGTCTCTTAGCTACACCTTGTGCAATGAACAGTGGATTGAAAGATGAATAAAACATAGCCTCTTACCTCAAGGAATTTGTAGTAAATATGTTTAAAAATCACAGCAAAGGGGCTGGGTGACTCAGTTCATTAAGGGTCTGACTTTGGCTGAGATCATGATCTCAGGGACCTGGGCTTGAGCCTCCCGTCAGGTTCCCCACTCAACGGAGAGTCTGTATCTCCCTCTACCTCTCTCTCTCTGCCCCTCCTTCTATTCATGCTCTTTGTTTCTCTCAAATAAATAAATAAAATATTTTTAAAAATCACAGCAAAAATATGACCATGGAAAAGGAAATATTAAATTTATAAATTTATAACTTAGGCTGTAGAACTTACCATTCCGAACTGATATGATTTCTTTATTAAATCAGTGGCTTTCAATGTAAGTGCTAAAGTCTTGAATTTTCCTAGTATGGCGTTTCTTAATGCCATATTTTTCCTAGAATAGTAAGCTTGATGAAATTAGGGATGTGTGTGTGTCTCTCTCTTTTTTTGTTTTTGTTCTTGTTTCTATACATAAGTTTATTTTAAAAAATGTATGGCCTTTTTACAAAATTTTTCCTTAAATTCCAGTTAGTTAACAGACAGTACAATACTGGTTTCAGGTGTAGAATTTAGTGATTCAACAGTTACAAACAACACCCGGTGCTTATCACAAGCGCACTTCTCGATCCCCATCACCTATTTAACCCATCCTGCTGGGCACCTCCCCTCTGGTAACCATCATTTTGTTCTCTATGGATAAGAGTCTGTTTCTTGGTTTTCCTCTCCCTCTCCCATGTTGTTTGCTTTTTTTCTTAAATTCCACACATGAATAAAATCATATGGTATTTGTCTTTTATTTAGAGTTGCGAGGCTAACACAGCATCATGGCTGGCATGAGAAGATGCTCAATGTGTTTACTGGAGTGAATTTAAGGGTGTAAGCATGAGTTGACGTTTCTTATCGTGGTAAGTTTTTACTGTCTACTTTGAAGTACAACACACAGAGAAGTGCACAAAATACTAATGTGCAGCTTGATGAGTTAGGGCAAAGTAACACGTGTATAATGACCACTAAGAAAAAAAGAAAGATCATCATCCTTTCTTAATCCTTACTCCCTCCTTCCTTCCAATAAGCCACTATTCTGAATTCTTACACTGTCTACTGTGGCCCCAAGGCTGTCAAAAGCACTGCTCATCTTCTAATCACCTTTAAGAGAATCAGGAGACACTACAATGGGAAATGCTAGACTCCCCTCCTGTGTTTCTTTTTTCTCCTGAATCTTGGTCCTTAACATTTGGTCTACCATAGCTGGAAATTCATGACAATACTTTAAATAAAGATTAGAGGTCATATTGAAAATTATGGCTGTTTTTTACAACAGAAATACAAATACACATGTTAATTTGTTGGTTTTCAAGTTATCTTTATTCCTATTTACCAATATTTGTTCTTCAGGTGTGATTCTTAGACTTAAATACGTAAATATTGTCACATACAAAGAATGTATTCAGTCAGATGCACATGAAGTAGGTAGAGTTGAATAGGTTTGAATGTGAAAGTAATACTTTTGAGGTGTATTTTCTATAGAATTAGCTTTTCTTCAAGCCAAGAGGACAATATAGAAGATACATATTTAATTGTATATTTACTTAGGTTCTAATTATAGGACAGTTTTCTCCTTTCATATTTATTCCAGGTAGTCCTAGAAAATTTTTATAATAATCTAATCACAGCTCAATATACATTATATATATTGAGGATATATATTATATTATCTTCTTCCAACAAATTAATTTATCATAGTTATTTAAGTGTTAGTTTCTTCATAGAATATTTAAATATGATTGAATTTGGGAAGAAGGTATTCACATATGCATTTTCAGGATCACAGACTTAGGAAAAACATACTCATATTTTATAATTGGACAGTAATTTCAATTATTATGTCCCTCACATTCCTGGAAATTTAATGGATACATATAGGAAGAGAACCTGGAATACACAGTATAACACTAAGACATGGATTAAATTCCTCTCAGGAATCCTTTTTGCCCTTATGAAGTCTGTCCTACTCTCTTTTCTGTCACTTCACTTTCTTGTTTGATTATCTGTATTTAAATTTGCAGTTAGTCAGTTGCCTTTTTGTTACAATTTACATGTGGCAAACCTCTTGCTCTCATCATAAAGAAGGGTCACTGAAAGTTAGGGAAAATCAGCACGTATCCACAATAATAGGCTGAAGTTCCTATTGTCTGATAGGCTTGTACTAGACACATTTTCCCATCCATTTCACAACACCTGATTTCTTGTCTCTGCCTGTCTATAGATGGAATGTTCTTTCAGCCAACCCTTGAATAGACCAATTCCTACTGAGAGTAGGGTAAGACTAGATTCAGATCTAATTTCTCCTACCTTCAAGCAGGCTGAGGTCTCTATATTTAATCCCATTCACTTTCCTCTATGTATTCAATCCCATTCACTTTCCTCATACCTATTTACTACACTGAGCTAAATAAATAGCTCTGTCAGTTTTCTGTGGACAAGGATGATTTCTTATTCGTTACATCCACTAACAATTATCCCAGGAGTAGTACATGGCAGATGCTCAATAATGTACGCATACTGAGTGCCTGATTTAAAATAGAGCTACTGAAAACTGACAAAATCTAGGTGATCTTGGAATGTCTAAAATTGGGGGAGGGTTTAGTGGTCTGCCTATCTATTTACCTACCTACCTATCAGTTTCCCTGCCCACTTATTTATGTATCACTGAAAACCTTCAATAGTATGATAACTAAAATTAATAAACAATTGCTCTAAGTCAATGGAATTGAAATGGGGGATGAAATCACCAAGTCACTGCAACCTTAAATAAATGTTTTACTTCACCTGTCATCAATTTCTTCATTTGTAAATTGAATGGCTTTAATAGATCCCCTCTGAGGACTTCTTTTACTCATTTTGTGATTTAAAAAATTTTCAGTTCTGTCTACATTTTGATCCAGTTGTTAATTAACAGGGATATAACTAGTTAATAGAAAAAAATCAGAAGGAAAATTTGGGAATTATCATAATCGACAAACAGGGAGATAAGTCCTTTAATAGTCAGTGATCTATGTAGTTTCTTATTAAGTCATTTTCATTCTGTTGATATTTCTATTTTCATGATTTCTTTGTTTTTATATTTCTGAGCAGATTTCAGTCATATAAAACTTTAGGGATTTTTCCAAAGAAGTATTGCAAATTCTTTTAATAAGTTGTTTGTGAAAAACAGCATTTAAAACTGGAATTATTAGAATTAATGTTAATCCTCTCTAGGTATATTTCTCAGCAGATGGGAGAATACTTAGGCTATTAAACCTAATTCATGAATCACTATCTAGGGTAATGAGACTTTAATATTCATTTCAATTTTTTCATTAATTCAAAGTGTCCAGGGCTTTCAGATAAGCCCGAATGAATAGATAAATAAAAATATTAAAAAACAAACAGTTTAATGTACCTTTATTTTATTATTTTTAAAGATTTTATTTATTTATTCATGAGAGAGAGAGAGAGAGAGGCAGGCACAGACACAGGCAGAGGGAGAAGCAGGCTCCATGCAGGGACCCCGATGTGGGACTTGATCCTGGGACTCTGGGATCATGCCCTGAGCCGAAGGCAGACACTCAACCCCTGAACCATTCAGGCATCCCTGAATGTACCTTTAAAAGGTGAACAAGTAGAATTATATCTCTGTTTCCTACCTGGCAATTATACAGTATGAATGGTTTCCAAAAATACAGCCAGAAGATTGAACGTAATTTTTTTCTGAGGATAAATTGACAATTGGTGGATTTGGTAAACTGAAATAGCCTCCCAATAAAAATTCCATAAAAAATTTGGAAACCATTTATCTGATAAAGGGTTAACAACCCTAATATATGAGAAACTCCCACAACTCAATAGCAAAACAAAAACAAGCAAAACAATCTGATTTAAAGATAGACAAGACAACTGAATATTTTTCCAAAGAAGACATACAGATAGCCAACAAGCCACATGAAAAGATGCTCAACATCACTAGTCATTAGATAAATGCAAATCAAAACCACAATGAGATATCATCTCATGTCTGTTATAATGGCTATTATCAAAAAGACAAGATATAATAAGTGCTGGCACAGATGTGGAGAAAAGGCAATGTTTGTGGCTATTGGTGGAAATGTAAATTGGTATAGCCACTATGGAAAACCCCCACTGTCGATGTTTCTTGAAAAATTAAAAATAAAACTACCATATCATCCAAGAAATCAACTTCTGGACATTTATCTGAAGAAAATGAAAGCAGCATATCTGCACTCTCATGTTTATCACAGCATTATTTATCGTAGCCAAGACATAGAAACATCCTAAATGTCTAACAATGGACAAATGAAAAAAGAAAATGTAGTGCATGTATATTGTGTATATATACACATTATATTCCATATATAATAATGCATTATTAATCAGCCATGAGAAAAACCAAAGAAAATCCTTCCCATTGTGACAGCGTTGATGAAATTGAAGGTATTATGCTAAGTGAAATAAATCAGAGAAAGACAAATACTATATATTACTTACATGTGGAATAAAAAAAAAGAATTCATAGGAGCAGAGAATATATGTATTTATTCATGAGAGACACAGAATGAAAGAGATAGAGGCAGAGACACAGGCAGAGGGAGAAGCAGGCTCCATGCAGGACTCCATCCCCGGTCTCCAGGATCATGCTCTGGGCTAAAGGCAGCGTTAAACCGCTGAGCCACCCGGGCTGCCCTAGGGTCTGTTTTCATCTATTTCACCGAACACCTATATTTTCACCCTAAATATCAAATAGAAGTGATACTGTAAGGTGATCTTTATGCCCATAATACCATACCATTGATCAATTGTCTGTTTTTGTCAATACCATACTGTTTTGATTATTACAGCTTTGTAATATATCTTGAAATCTGGGACTGTGATACCTCCAGTTTTTTTCTTTTTCAGATTGCTTTGGCTATTTGGGGTCTTTTGTGGTTCCATACATGCTTATGAATTACTTGTTTTAGTTCTGTGAAAAATACTACTGGTATTTAATAGGGATTCCATCAAATCTGTAGATTTTTTTTGAGCATGGGATATTTTATTAATACTTGTTCTCTCATCTATAAACATGGAATATTTTTTCATTTGGTCTTCAATTTTTTTCATCAGTGTTTTATAGTTTTTCAGTATCTTTCACTTCCTTGTTTATGTTTATTCCTAGGTATCTTATTCTTTTTGGCGCAATTGTTAATGGAACTGTTTCTTAATTTCTCTTTTTGCTTCTTCATTATTAGTGTATAGAAATGCAGTGGATTTCTGTATATTGGTTTGTATCCTGTGACTTTCCTGAACTCATTTATCAGGTCTAGTCAATTTTTGGTAGAATCCTGAGGGTTTTCTACATATAGTATCATGGCACCTGCAAATAGTGAAAGTTTTACCTCTTCCTTACCCATTTGGATGCCATTTATTTCTTTTTCTTTTCTTATTGCTGGGGATAGGACTTCCAGTACTATGCTGAATCAAAGTAGTCAGGTGGAAATCCTTGTCTTGCTCTTGATCTTGGGGAAAAGCTCTCACTTTTTTCACCATTGAGTATGATATTAGCTGTTATTTTTTCATATATTGTCTTCATTCTGTTGAGTTATGTTCCCTCCAAACTTATTTTGTTGAGAGTTTTTATCATGAATGGATGTTGTACTTTTAAATGCTTTTCTGCATCCATTGAAGCAATCATGGTGTTTTACACTTCTCTTGTTGATGGGATGTATGATGTTAATTGATTTGTGAATATTGAATCACATTTGAATACTAAGAATAAATCCCACTTGATCATGGTAAATGATTTTTTTAGTGTATTTTTGGATTTGGTTGGCTAATATTTTGTTGAGGATTTTTGCATCTATGTTCATCAGAGACATGGGCCTGTAGTTCTCTCTCTCTCTCTTTCTCCCTCCCTCCCTCCCTCCCTCTCTGTAGTGTCTTTATCTGGTTTTGGTATCAGGGTGATGCTGGCCTCATAGAATACATAGGAGCTTTCCTTCTGTTTTTCAAGTAGTTTAAGATGAGTAGGTATTAACTCTTCTTTAAATGCTTGTTAAAAAGAAATATTTAAGAACTTATTTATTTATCCATGACAGAGAGAGACAGAGGCAGAGACACAGGCAGAAGGAGAAGCAGGCTGCATGCAAGGAGCCCAATGTAGGACTCGATCCCGGGACTCCAGGATCACACCCTGAGCTGAAAGCAGATGTTCAACCACTGAGCCACCCAGACATCCCCCCTCTTTCTCCTTTTTATGAGTCTGGCTAAATGTTTATCAATTTAGTTTATTTTTAAATTGGATTTCAATTTTCCAACATATAGCATACCACCCAGTCCTCATCCCACCAAGTTCCCCTCAATGCCCATCACACAGTCACCCCAACATCCCGCCCACTTCCCCTTCCACTGCCCCTTGTCCATTTCACAGAGTTAAATGTCTCTCATGTTTTGTCACCCTTACTGATGTTTTCACTCATTTTCTCTCCTTTCCCTTTATTAGCTTTCACTAATCTTTATATTCCTCGGATGAATGAGACCATATAATATTTCTCCCATTCCGATTGACTTACTTCACTCAGCACAATACCCTCCAGGTCCCTCCACATTGAAGCAAATGGGGCTATTTGTCTTTGCTAATGGCTGAGTAATATTCCATTGTATACATATAACACATCTTTTTTTTAAATTTTTTTAATTTATTTATAATAGTCACAGAGAGAGAGAAAGAGAGAGAGAGAGAGAGAGAGAGGCAGAGACACAGGCAGAGGGAGAAGCAGGCTCCATGCACCGGGAGCCTGATGTGGGATTCGATCCCGGGTCTCCAGGATCGTGCCCTGGGCCAAAGGCAGGCGCTAAGCCGCTGCGCCACCCAGGGATCCCCCATATACCACATCTTTATCCATTCATCTTTCGATGGACACCGAGGCTCCTTCCACAGTTTGGCTATTGTGGATATTGCTGCTATAAACATTGGGGTTCAATTGCTGGGTCATAGGGCAGATCTATTTTTAACTGTTTGAGGAACCTCTACAGTTTTCCAGAGGGGCTGTACCAGTTCACATTCCCACAAACAGTGCAAGAGGGTTCCCCTTTCTCCACATTCTCTCCAACATTTGTTGTTTCCTGCCTTGTTAATTCTCCCCATTCTCACTGATGTTAGGTGGTATCTCATTGTGGTTTTGATTTGTATTTCCCTGGTGGCAAGTGATGCAGAGCATATTCTCAAGTGCTTGTTGGCTACACCTATGTCTTCCTCTGGGAAATTTCTGTTCATGTCTTTTGCCCATTTCATGATTGGATAGTTTATATCTTTGCTGTTGAGTTCAAATAAGTTCTTTATAGATTTTGGATACTAGCCCTTTATCTGATAAGTCATTTGCAAATATCTTCTCCCATTCTGTAGGTTGTCTTTTAGTTTTGTTGACTGTTTCTTTTGCTGTGCAGAAGCTTCTTATTTTGATGAAGTCCCAATAATTCTTTTTTGCCTTTGTTTCTCTTGCCTTCATGGATGTATCTTGCAAGAAGTTGCTGTGGCCAAGTTCAAAAAGGGTGTTGCTTGTGTTCTCCTCTAGGATTTTGATGGAATCTTGTCTCACATTTAGATCTTTCATCAATTTTGAGGTTGTGTGTGTGTGTGTGTGTGTGTGTGTGTGTGTGTGTATGGTGTAAGAGAATGGTCTAGTTTCATTCTTCTGCATGTGGATGTCCAATTTTCCCAGCACCATTTATTGAAGAGACTGTCTTTTTTCCAGGGGATAGTCTTTCCTCCTTTATCGAATATTAGTTGACCATAAAGTTGAGGGTCCACTTCTGGATTCTCTATTCTGTTCCACTGATCTATGTGTCTGTTTTTGTGCCAGTACCACATTGTCTTGATGACCACAGCTTTGTAGTACAACCTGAAATCTGGCATTGTGATGCCCCCAGCTATGATTTTCTTCTTTAGTATTCCCCTGGCTATTGGGGTCTTTTCGGATTCCACACAAATCTTAAAATAATTCATTCCAACTCTCTCAAGAAAATTCATGGTATTTTGATAGGGATTGCATTAAACGTGTAAATTGCCCTGGGTAACATTGACATTTTCACAATATTAATTCTTCCAATCCATGAGCATGGAATATTTTTCCATCTCTTTGTGTCTTCCTCAATTTCTTTCAGAAGTGTTCTGTAGTTTTTAGGGTGTAGATCCTTTACCTTTTGGTTAGGTTTATTCCTAGGTTTCTTTTTTTTAATTATTTTTCTTTTTTCATTCATTTTTTATTGAAGCTTGATTTGCCAACGTATAATATAATGCCCAGTTCTCATCCCATGAAATGCGCTCCTCAGTGCCTGTCACCCAGTCACCCCAACCCTCTGCCCACCTCCCCTTCCACCACCCCTAGTTCGTTTCCCAGAGTTAGGAGTCTTAGTTTTCTTATGATTTTGGGTGCAATTGTAAATGGGACTGACTCCTTAATTTCTCTTTCTTCAGTCTCATTGTTAGTGTATAGAAATGCCACTGACTGCCACACTGCTGAATTGCTGTATGTCTGGCACTCTTGGGGTAGAGTCTTTTGGGTTTTCTATGTACAGTATCCTGCCATCTGCGAAGAGGGAGAGTTTGAATTCTTTGCCAATTTGAATGCCTTTTATTTCTTTTTTGTTGCCTGATTGCTGAGGCTAGGCCTTCTAGTACTATGTTGAATAGCAGTGGTGAGAGTGGACATCCCTGTCTTCTTCCTGATCTTAGGGGAAAGGCTCCCAGTGCTTCCCCACTGAGAATGATATTTGTTGTGGGCTTTTCGTAGATGGCTTTTAAGATGCTGAGGAGTATTCCCTCTATCCCTACACTCTGAAGAGTTTTGATCAGGAATGGATGCTGTATTTTGTCAAATGCTTTCTCTGCATCTATTGAGAGGATCATATGGTTCTTGTTTTTTCTCTTGCTGATATGATAAATCACGTTGATTGCTTTACGAGTGTTGAACCAGCCTTGTATCCCGGGGATAAATCCTACTTGGTCATGGGGAATAATCTTCTTAATGTAATGTTGCATCCTATTGGCTAGTATCTTGTTGAGATTTTTTGCATCTGTGTTCATCAGGGATCCTAGTCTATAATTCTCCTTTTTGGTGGGGTCTCTGTCTGGCTTAGGAATTCAGGTGATGCTGGCCTCATAGAAGGAGTTTGGAAGTACTCCATGTCTTTCTATCTTTCCAAACAGCTTTAGTAGAAGAGGTATGGTTTCTTCTTTAAACGTTAGATAGAATTCCCCAGGGAAGCCATCTGGCCCTGGACTTTTGTGTCTTGGGAGGTTTTTGATGACTGCTTCAATTTCCTCCCTGGTTATTGGTCTGTTCAGGTTTTCATTTTCTTCCTGTTCTAGTTTTGGTTGTTTGTGGCTTTCCAGAAAAGCATCCGTTTCTTCTAGATTGCCTATTTTATTGGCATAAAGCTGCTCGTTATACGTTTTTAAGATTGTTTGTATTTCCTTGGTATTGGTCATGATCTCTCCTATATTATTCATGATTTTTTAAATTTGAATCTTTTCTCTCTTCTTTTTAATAAGGCTGGCTAATGGTTTATCTATCTTAATTCTTTCAAAGAACCAACTCCTGGTTTTGTTAATCTGTTCCACAGTTCTTCTTGTCTCGATTTCATTGAGTTCTGCTCGAATATTTATTAACTCCCTTCTTCTGCTGTGTATAGGATCTATTTGCTGTTTTATTTCTCCAGCTCCTTCAGGTGCTAGGTTGGCTTTCATTTTTGAATTCCTTCCAGTTTTTGGATGGATGCTTGTATTGCGATGTATTTCCCCCTCCGGACTGCTTTTGCTGCATCCCAAAGATTTTGAACGGTTGTATCTTCATTCTCATTAGTTTCCATGAATCTTTTTAATTCTGCCCTAATTTCCTGGTTGGCCCTTTCATCTTTTTGCAGTTTGGTCCTTTAACTCCTGGTGTTTGAAATCCTTCCAAATTTCTTATGATTTAGTTCTGATTTTAAAGCATTATGGTCTGAAAATATGCAGGGGACGATCCCAATCTTTTGGTACCAGTTAAGACCTGATTTGTGACCCAATACGTCATCTATTCTGGAGAAAGTTCCATGTGCACTTGAGAAGAATGTGTATTCAGTTGCATTTGGATGTAAAGTTCTGTAAATATCTATGAAATCCATCTGGTCCAGTGTATCATTTAAAGCTCTTGTTTCTTTGGAGATGTTGTGCTTAGAATATCTGTCGATTGTAGAAAGCACTACATTGAAGTCACCAAGTATAAGTGTATTATTATCTAAGTATGACTTCACTTTGTTTATTAATTGACTGATATACTTAGCAGCTCCCACATTTGGGGCAAAAATATTCATGATCGTTAGGTCCTCTTGTTGGATAGATCCTTTTTATTTTTTTATTTTTTATTTTTTTGGATAGATCTTTTAAGTACGATATAGTGTCCCTCTTCATCTCTTACTACAGTCTTTGGGATAAGCTTTATCTAATATAAGGATGGCTACCCCTGCTTTCTTTTGAGGACCATTTGAATGGTACATGGTTCTCCAACCTTTTATTTTCAGGCTGTAGGTGTCTTGGAGAGCTGGTTTGGTGGTTACATATTCTTTTTGTTCCTGCTTACCTTGGAAGCTCTTTATTTCTCCTTCTATTCTGAATGAGAGCCTTGCTGGATAAAGTATTCTTGGCTGCATGTTCTTCTCATTTAGGACCCTGAATATACCCTGCCAGCCCTTTCTGGCCTGCCAGGTCTCTGTGGAGAGGTCTGCTGTTATCCTAATGCTTCTCCCCATAAAAGTTAAGGATTTCTTGTTTCTTGCTTCCTTAAGGATCTCTTTTTCTTTGGAATTTGCAAGTTTCACTATTAAAGGTCGAGGTTTTGAGCGGTTTTTTATTGACTTTAGAGGGGGGAGGGGATCTCTCTATCTCCTGGATCTGAATGCCTGTTCCCTTCCCAAGTTAGGGAAGTTCTCAGCTATGATTTGTTCAAATACACATTCTGGACCTCTGTCCTTTTCAGCGCCCTTGGGAACCCCAATTAAACGTATATTTTTCCTTCTGAGCCTGTCATTTGTTTCCCTTTCCCTTAACCTATCCTATGAGCTTTTAATTGTTTTTCTCTTTTTCTCCTCAGTTTCATTCCTTGCCATCAGCTTTTCTCCAGTGTCAGTCACTCACTCTTCTACCTCATTAAACCTCATTGTTATGACCTCCAGTTTGGATTGCACCTCATTTAATTGATTTTTAATTTCGGCCTGATTAGATCTAAATTCTGCAGTCATGAAGTCTCTTGAATCCTTTATGCTTTTTTCTAGAGCCACCAGTAGCTTTATAATTGTGCTTGTGAACTGGCTTTCTGATATTGAATTGTAATCCAAATTTTATAACTCTGTGGGTGAGAGGACTGTCTCTGATTCTTTCTTTAGAGGTGAGTTTTTCCTTCTAGTCATTTTGCTCAGTGCATCGTGGCCAAAAACAAGTTGTACTGGAAAAAGGAGAAAAGGAGAGAAAAAAAAGAAAAGAATAAAAGCGGGGGGGGGGAACAAACGGAAAACAAAAATCAAGGGGGAGTGTCCTCTGATTCTATACACTGTAAATCCCTCGACTGCTCTTGAACTTTCTAGTGCTGCTTGGTCAATAACTTTATTTCCCCCTGTCCTTCTAGCTGTTCTTCACCTGGGGGAGGGGCCTGCTGGGCCTGCTGTGCTGATTCTCAGGTGTGTGCACCTGGTGGAGATGCCCAGCCCCCTGCCAGGTGCATTGCTCCATGGGAGCTGTTTATCCTGTGAGGCGCCTGCTCAGTCCGGGGTAAAAGGTGACACCAGTAGGAACAACAGTGGCAGCGGCCAGCTCTCCAGCCCTAGAGTCAAGTCCCGCAGTAATACCGGGAGCTCCCAGTCCACAGGGACCTGGATGCTCCCTGGGCAGGGGCACCAATCTGTACAGCTGGGGGCGGCAGCAGGAGCGTCCTTGCTCTCCTGTGTCCTCCCAGCCTCTGCCTGTCCTGGGGGGTGCCGGATCTTGGGCTGTGTCCCCCGTGCCCTGGGCTCTGGGGTCCTAACCGTTGGAATCCAGCTCCTGGGCTCGCAGCCACCTCCGTGCATCACCGCCACCTGAACTGCTCCAGGGCCATAGTGGACGCATGCTCCAGGCCTTTAGGGAGCTCTACCTGGGGTGTGTGGCTCGCTCTCCCCCAGGGTGCACTTCCTCCATTACTGCACCTGGGAGCCTGAAGGCATCACCACCCCTCTTGGGATCCTGCCCGAGCTCCCTCCCAGCGCCTTTCCATCTGGAAAGTTTGGTAAAGCTCCCGCTTCTCCGGGCCTGTGCTTTCCTGTCTTGGGGGCACTTGCTGCGTGGCCTAAGCCTGGCTCCTCACGGGGCCCCTCCCGCTTGGCTGCTGTTTTCTTTATTTTTTGTATCCATCTTCCTACCTTGATAGAAGTGCCAACTCTTCTCACTGTAGCATTCCAGCTGTTCTCTTTTTAAATCTCAGACTGAATTCGTAGGTTTTCAGGATGATTTGAAAGTTATCTAGGTAAGTTGGTGGGGACAGGTGCCTTGGGGACCCTACTCTTCCGCCATCTTGCCCCGCCTGGCCACGCTCAAAATTTTTAATGATTCTTAGAACCTGGATATCCTGACTGATGCAGCAAGAGGGCAACAATCCGTGTATATTCAACTGTTGTCTTTCTTCCAGGGCAAAAGCCAAGTCAGAAGAGTTAGAGGCCATGCAGTCCCATTGTTTGAAGAACGGAGTCACCGACCTCTCCATGCCCAGGATTGGATGTGGTCTTGATGTCCAGAGCGTGTGAAGGATATCTGAGGCTCTCAGAACGCCTCTTCATCCAGGATGGACCGGCAGGGCCCCTTCTCTCCAGAGCAGCCTCCGGGAATTGCCCCACAGAGGGGAAGCGGTGAGTTGGGGGGCACGTCCAGCAGGGGCTGAGCAGGCGCCCACCTGCGGTCTTCACCAAGTGCACGATGCCTTCCCAGAGCCTGATAGTCCTTCCTTGGCTGGACGGCCAAAAGGAGTAGCCAAAAAGGACTATCAACGGGTTACAGCCTCTTTTCCCCCAACGGGCTGCTGAGGGGCAGCAGCACCGGGTGCCCACCCACCTGGGGGCATGGAGCCGCATGTGGCCCCTGCAGGCCCTTAGCCCCAAGGACAGCTCCCCGGGAGGGCCGGCAGTGGGGCAAGGCCAAGCTGGGGACCCTCTGCAGGGCTGCATCTGCCCAACAGTGGCTGACAGGGTCGGCCAGGGAGGGCGGCATGCAGGGCAGGAGGCAGAGGCTGCTGGGGCCCTGGTACAGGCTGGTTGATCTTCTTAAAGAACCAGCTCCTGGTTTCATTGATCTGTTCTATTGTTTTCTTAGTTTCTATTTCATTTATTTCTGCTCTATGCTTTATTATTTTCTTTCTTTTGCTAGTTTGGGGTTTTATTTGTTCTTCTTTTTCTAGCCTCTGTAGGTGTAAGTTTAGGTTGTTTATTTGATATTTTTCTTGCTTCTTGAGGTAGGGCTGGATTGCTCTAAACTTCCCTCTTAGAAAGGTTTCTGCTGGATTGCAAAGTTTTTGGACCACTGTGTTTTCATTTTCATTGGTCTGCAAGTGTCTTTAAATTGCTTCTTTGATTTCTTCTCTTACAATTTTAAATATTTGATTACATGTGTATATTGGAAAACATTATGTAATGTCAAGAGCATGAGGTCTGGAATCCCATTACGTAGTTTTAAACCTTCCTCATAATTTACTACCTACATGACACTGGATAGACTAGTTACACTTCTGAAGCCTCACTGTTGTCATTTATAAAATCAGGATGGTGATAAAAGCACCTGCTTCCAGAGAAGGATACAGTCAACAAAACTAAAAGACAACCTACAGAATGGGAGAAGATATTTGCAAATGACATATCAGATAAAGGGCCAGTTTCCAAGATCTATAAAGAACTTATTAAACTCCACAGCAAAGAAACAAACAATCCAATCATGAAACGGGCAAAAGACATGAACAGAAATCTCACAGAGGAAGACATAGACATGGCCAACATGCACATGAGAAAATGCTCTGCATCACTTGCCATCAGGGAAATACAAATCAAAACCACAATGAGATACCACCTCACACCAGTGAGAATGGGGAAAATTAACAAGGCAGGAAACCACAAATTTTGGAGAGGATATGGAGAAAAGGGAACCCTCTTACACTGTTGGTGGGAATGTGAACTGGTGCAGCCACTCTGGAAAACTGTGTGGAGGTTCCTGAAAGAGTTAAAAATAGACCTGCCCTACGACCCAGCAATTGCACTGCTGGGGATTTACCCCAAAGATACAGATGCAATGAAACGCTGGGACACCTGCACCCCGATGTTTCTAGCAGCAATGTCCACAATAGCCAAACTGTGGAAGGAGCCTCGGTGTCCATTGAAAGATGAAGGGATAAAGAAGATGTGGTTTATGTATACAATGGAATATTACTCAGGCATTAGAAATGACAAATACCCACCATTTGCTTCAACATGGATGGAACTGGAGGGTATTATGCTGAGTGAAGTAAATCAATCAGAGAAGGACAAACATTATATGGTCTCATTCATTTGGGGAATATAAATAATAGTGAAAGGGAATAGAGGGGACGGGAGAAGAAATGGGTAGGAAATATCAGAAAGGGAGACAGAACATGGAAGACTCCTAACTCTAGGAAATGAACTAGGGGTGGTGGAAGGGGAGGGGGGTGGGGTGGGGGCGACTGGGTAGTGGGCACTGAGGGGGGCACTTGATAGGATGAGCACTGGGTGTTATTCTGTATGTTGGCAAATTGAACACCAATAAAAAATAAATTTATTATTAAAAAAAAAGCACCTGCTTCATCGGGTTGCTATGAGAATTAAATGAGATCATACTGCAGAAATCTTAGTAGGATACCTAATAGAGTAATCCAGAGGATGACTGCTGAGATTCCAAATACAGAATGAAAGAGCAGCTCAGATCCACTCTTACCTAGCCACACTCCATCAGTCTTGAAATATGTATCAGGTACAGTTTTAAAGACTTCATGAAAATTTACTGCTAGCAATAATGACACAAATGATACACCATCCATGATGTGAATTCAGTGGCAAATGTGTATTAACATTTTGAGATCAGCCTGCCACATATACATTTGCTGCTTTCACTCATTGTCTCTTCCACCAAACCTACTATGCAGGAAAACCTCTGATACACAAAGCTGTTGGGAATTTGGTCTTTGTGGCTAGAGAGAGCTCTTTGAACTCCTGATTAGTTCAGAGATTTTAGGTCTGTAGCAGATTGGAGACCCTTACAAGGCTCAAATCATACTGCATTTTATTTAGTCGAGTAAGGTAAAACTAAGTAGAGCAGAGTGAGGGAAAGAAGAAAACAGAGCCTAATAGGTAATGACACACAGTGATGGTTAATTTTATATGTTATTGTGGTTATGCTATGGTGGTTATGCTATGGTGCCCAATAATTTGTTCAAGAACTAGTGTAGACATTACTGTGAATATATTTTTTAGATGTGAATAACATTTAAATTAGTAGGCTTTGAGTTAGGCAGATTACATTCCGTAGTGTGGGTAGGCATCATCCAAACACTTGAAGGCCATTAGAGCAAAGACCAGTTTCCTTAGAAGGAATTCAGCCTCAAGACTGTGCCATAGAAACCTTGCCTGAATTTCTCATTTGCCTGTGCAATTTGGGATCAAGACTATAACATCAATTCTTACCTGAATTTCTAGCCTGCAAGCTTGCCCTATAGATTTGAGACTTGCCAGACTCCACAATTGTGTGAGCCCATTTCCTCTTTTGAAATAATGATTTGATTGATTGATTGATTGAGAGCATGCAAGAAAAGGGGCAGAGGGAGAAGTAACACGTTTCTAGATAAAAGTTGTGGTTGTTTTTCCCTCCAAATTCTAATCTTCTCTTAAGGATAATACTTTCCTCTTAAATTATAGCCATTTACAGATTTTCTTAAAATCCATTCATGTGCTTTGGAAAGAAATCTAAAATTTGTGGTCTGTAAAGAAATACTAATGCTATAAAATTCGTGTTCATTCTGGGAGGCCTGAGACACTTTTTTTTTTTTTAAAGAAAATGTTAGAAGGGAACTAACATTTAGGAGATTGGCACAGAGTTGTTTGAAAAAATTAAGAGGTTGATCACTATGGATGTAGTCTGCATGTTTGCACACAATCCAATCAAGAATAAGCTGACCCAATTATCTAGACATAACTGTGCCAGTCTCTTTGGGTGCAGAAGCCTGTGTTCTCCTAAGAGAGACAAAGCTAAAACATACTACACATTTATAACAATATTTTTGGGTTCACAAAACTTTTTGCTCAGATCCATAAATAAAATAATAGAGCAAAAAGTATCAAAAAAAAAGAGTTGAGCTGCTTGTTCAAGGCTGTAGGAGTGACCAGGGCAAGGCTCCACTGGTTTGCTTAAATTTCACACTGCTCTAGCCCTGCTCTTGTAGGTGCCATGGAGAACCATCTGAGAACCATTCAGAACTCACATTTTCTATTTCCTCATATTCTAGAACCCGTGGATTACATGTGTGTTATCCATAAAAAGCATTTGAGGCTAGCCCTAGAATTGCTGAAAAGATATACATATATACATAGACAAAAGAGTAACATTGAAATTTCAATTTCAGAAAATGTTAAATTAAAAAAAGAAATGGGCATTAAAGACTACATGTCACAAAAATCACAGGAAAATGATTATAAGGCTACAGAAATTCACAAGAGAAAATGCCAACATGACTGAACAAATCAAGACAGACTGTTGGGAAGCTGACTCTATAGGTCAGACTTGGATGGGAAGAGGACAAGAAGGGAACTGTCTAGGGGCAGCAAGAGCATGAGTACAAGTGCTAGAGCAGAGATGACAAACTGAGAAATTCGGAAACTTGAGAATTTTCCACATCTTTGAGTCCTGACTTCTTTTTGCTTTATACCTTCTTCAACTCATTTCTCTCTTCTTGCATTTTAGTATAAGCAGTCAGGAGGACACAAGCTCCTTTAAAACTTTCCTGAGCAATCTACTCAGATAAATATCTGATTTTATTGTTTCCAAGTTCAAACTTCCACAAAATACTAGAACACTCGTTAAGCCAAGTTTCAGCCATTTTATGACAAGGTTCTCCTTTTTTATGGTTTCCAATAACATGTTCCTTATTTCCATTCTGAGATCTCACAGAAAGATCTTCAACATCCATGTTTCGAACAATCTGTTTCTGATTAGTTATGTATTCTCTAAGAAGATAGAGTCTCTCTCTGAAGTTCTTGCTTTTATTTCTGAACTCTTACCAGAATTACCTTCAGCATCTATTACTTCTACCAATAGTACCTTCACAGCAATGTGGGCTTTTCCCAGCATGGCCCTCCAAACTCCTACAGCCTTATTACCCCTTATCCAGTTCTAAAGCTGCTTTGACAGTTTTAGGTATTTGTCATAGTAGGACCCTACTTCTTGCTACCAAAATCAAAGGGGAAAATGAATGAAATGATCTTTTTAAAGATTTTTATTTAATTAAGAGGGAGCGAGAGAGAGCAGGGAAGGAGAGAGATAGACAAGGTATCCCAAGCAGACTCCCCACCCAGTGAGGAACCCCATGTGGGGCTCCATCTCATGACCTGAGCCGAAATCCAGAATTGTATACTCACCCGACTGAGCTACCCAGGTGCCCCTGAAATGATCTTTATTGAAAAAATATAAATTGTATGAAGAGGAAAAAGATCTGATTAGTAATCTCAGAAAATATATAGGTGTCAAAAAAAGAAAAAAAATATGAAAGTAAAAGAATAATCTCTAGAATGACCAAGGTTAAGGAATTAATAAACTGGAAAAAAGAACTGAGAATTTTACCCTGGATGCAGTATGAAGAGAAAAAGTGAAAAAGTTGTTCATATCGAGTGCTCTTTGAGAATCATTGTTTCTTAAAATTTTAGTGGATTCTCGTAAAAGATACTAGAGGAATATTGGAACAAAGTGGTCAAAGACCTAATAGCTGAGAAATTTTAATATAAATAAAAATTGACACAGAGGATACTAAAATAAGATTTATGAGTCTAACAAATCTTACTTAAGGAAGATAAAAGGAACCAGAAGAAATCTTTGATGAAACAAAAATGCAAAATATGGTGTGTCAGTATAACTCGAAATACACTATAATGACAGTAAATGTAATAGATTAAATCGCTTTAATAAATATCAGAAATTGTCAGTGTGGATATAAAAAAAAATCAATTATATGCTGCTTACAGGGGACACTGCTACACAAACAACCTAAAACAGAAAATATAAAAAGGAAGAAAAAAAAAAGAAATAGACTAAGCATATATGAAGCAAAAAAAAAAAAAAAATTGCTAGTGCAACAATATCTGTCAAAGTAGAATATGAAGGGGAATCCCTGGGTGGCTCAGCAGTTTAGCGCCTGCCTTTGGCCCAGGGCGCGATTCTGGAGTCCTAGGATCGAGTCCCGTGTCAGGCTCCCAGCTTGGAGCCTGCTTCTCCCTCCTCCTGTGTCTCTGCCTCTCTCTCTCTCTCTCTCTCTCTCTCTGTCATAAATAAATAAATAAAATTTTTTAAAAAGTAGAATATGAAGTCAAAGCATTAATGTGAATAAAGCATATAAGCTATAATTCATGAAAAGGCTCTAGAAATTATAAATTTGTATGTGCCTAATAATATAGACTTAAACTATAAAATACCAAAAGCCAACAGCTACCAAAACTCAGAATTACAAAATAAAAGGGAAAAGCTCATAGAAGCATAATGGCAAAATTTAACACCTCTCTCAGAAGCTACACATTTGGAGAATATATAGAGAATTTGAGTAACATGTTTGACATAATTGTGAGTTTACATATCCTTGCACTCAAAAGAGAATACAACAGAAAATACACATTCTCCTAAAGCATGCATGCAACATTTTAAATATTTATAAAATTAACTGTATACTCTCAATCACAAAGAGTCATAGTTATTCAAACCGTATTATCTGATTACAATGCAGTTTAATTAGAAATTAACTATTACAACTAATAATTAAAATCCTACAGGTTAGAAAAATCTGAAAAAAAAACACAAAAGCTTAAATAATGACTAGGTTAAAAAAGACTTCACAAGGAAAATCATAAACTGTAATGGTATTACCAACAAACTAAAATATGAAAAATAAATTTGTGAGGTATAGCTAAAGCCATACTTAGAAGTTATGAATAGTCTTCAATATATTTACTACAATGAGCTAGCATTTAATCCAAGCAGATAGATGAAGAAATCAAAAGAGTAAGAAAGTTGAAGCAACAGAATTATAAAAACAAAACACAAAGAGCCTAGGAAAAACATTTATGGAGATGATTTTAAAAATCAATTTCTTTGAAAGCTAATAAACTAGGTAAGCCTCTAGAAAGTTTGACTAGATGTGCCCACACATAAATGTATCATCATATAATGGAATACTACTGTTCAGCCACTTGGACTGAGTGAACCAGATCATCAATACAGAGGAATCACAGACAAAATTGCTGAATGATCAGAAATTCTGTTTTTTAGGGACCTCTGGGTGACTCAGTGATTGAACATCTGCCTGCCTTTGGCTCAGGATGTGATCCTGGTCTGGGGATCGAGTCCCGCATCTGGCTGCCTGTGAGGAGCCTGCTTCTCCCCCTGTCTGTGTCTCTGCCTCTCTATCGGTCTCTTATGAATAAATAGAAAATCTTAAAATTTCTGTCGTTTATTTACTTATTCATTAAACAGTGTTTTGTATGTTTACATATACAATTCAATGTGTGCGTTTGTGTGTGCATGGGTATGTGGTAGATATTTATATGATCAAGTTACCTACAACATGTTCTTCATTAGTATGAAGCACATGGTGAAGTGTAAGCATTTTGAAATCTTCCAAGAATTTAAATTGATGTATGTGTGCTTGGAGTTTCTTTCTTTCCCCTTTCTCCTAATCCTACTCTTTCCTTGCCCAGAGATAATTATTATCCTGAGGATGGTGTTGTTTTGTTTTGTTTTGTTTCCCAGCTAGTTTTATACTTTTACATTTTGGAAAACCTTCCATTCTAATAAAGCAGTTTCTCTTTATCCACTTTAAGAAATTACAATTTTCCTTTGGCAATTTGGTTTTTCTACTTGTTTCTTTTATTTGACAAAGGAATGACTTCATTCTTTAAAAGAGCAAGCCAACTAAATTAATACTGACATTGAGGCCCAAGACTATGAAGAAACTAATTTGTTCATAGCACCAGTTATGCAATGGGTGAGTAAAACAAAACAAAACTGGAAAATAGTCACCATCCACTATAAATCTTCAGAGTATGTATTGGCCCATTTGACTAGCATAGAAAGAATTACAGAAAAATATAAAAGGCATTGTTCAGTGCTCTCTGAAAAAAAAAGTTGGTTTCTTGTACTAAGATATATTTCATTCACCAAATTCTTACATGTTGCTCATATAAATAAAAATTGAGTGATATATATATATATATATATATATATATATATATATATATATATATATATATATTATTCATCATGGTAATTGATCCAGACCAGCTATGAGAATTAGTTTCCTTATATTGGTAGCCTCAGAGTAACTTTCTTTCTGGAATAAAGTAAGATAGTCATTCTAAGTACCTTTATTTTACTTTTAGAAATGTTTAACCTTAACTGTATCACTAAGTGCGTATTAACTAATGATTACACACATCTTACTCCCAGGTATGGTAAAGGCCAATATGGGAACACCTAATTGCCTGTCATTCATTCTAGATTACGCAATTAGATCCTTTTGCAGTTTATCAGAGTTCTCAGGATCTTTTCCTCAAAAATAGGAAATGAATTGCTGTTCTCAGAGATATTATGCTTGAGTATCCTGAGGGAAAAACTAACACTTATTAACTATTTCCCTATGTGAGAAATCTCTTCTCTGAGTCACAGTTGACAAATTAGTTCAGTTTCAGCTTTTCTATGCCTCCTTGTATTTCTATATCCTCTTCAATTTCTTTCTTTCTTTCTTTCTTTCTTTCTTTCTTTCTTTCTTTCTTTCTTTCTTTCTTTCTTTCTTTCTTTCTTCAATATCTTCTTTGGTTTAAAAACTCATAGCTGCATTGCCCAGCTATGTTTTTTGCCCCTTTTATTCTGGATTGTTGATATTTAAAAGAAATTTCATACAAACTTGCAATCATTCCCAAATATATCACACCAATATCACTTTTTTTGGTATAATGAATGAAAATAGTATATCCAAGCACATGTGAATCAGCCTGTGAAGTCATATCTAAAACAATTACTCAAACCTATGTCTTATTGTCACCCCCTAAAATTTCATGTGCTGTGTTCTACCTCTTGTTTTAAAACTTGCAGTTTTTACCAGTATCTATAAAATCTCTATACTCGTAGGAAAGTGAACATATTCATCTGTACATTTTTTTGAGTAGACATTTAGCCAGGCTTTAAAAGTAGTATAAAACTAACACAAGATACAGTTGTTTACCACAGGAGTTTGGATTTTCTGGATAATGTATGAGCACATCAGCATAATTCCTGATGGTCAAAGCAGCATATCAGCCAATGTCTAGTAGGGTCAAGTGCTCATGTTTTATAAAGAACAATTAAATTGATATCCGAAAGGCTTTGTGAAATTTCTCGGAGTGGAGAGCCCAAATGGCTAGCCTACTTTGTGTGTGGCAATGCAGAGTCCAAGAAGAGGTGCGAATTATAGTAGAAAAGTGAGTGTGATTTGTTCAAGAGCCAAGGAAATGTCTGAACCAGTTAAGTAAAGGATCTGCACTGGGAAAGAGTGAAGACAATACTAATTACTAGAGCAGGCTGCATTGTGGAGGATCTTAAAGACGACATTTTTTTTTTTTTTCACGAAAAGAGGAAAAAAAACCAAAGATTTATTGAAATCCATTGATGGCTTCTTAGCAGGGAGTGGAATGTTAAACTATGACTTAAAATAAATTTAGAGAAATGTTTATTAATGTTTCAAGGCTCCTTAATTAACGGGGTCACTTCAAAAGGGTCAAATAATGACAAATAAATATGGGGAAAAACTGCGGCATTTGACTTCCAAAAGGAAAATATGAATTTCCCAAAACTATTTGACAAGGGAATCCTTTCAGGGAAAGGGAAAACAATGCATGGATCATATATTCTATATGCTCTGATACCAATCTCAGTCTATACACTGGGATATGTCAGAAATGTACAGTTCTGTAGTTCTAAGTAGCTCACTTGATGTCTAGTTTGATTGTCTGGTACTAGGAAATTGGTCGGTACTCCTGTTGCTGAGGCATCTCTCCATCTCAGTGGCTTTCTATTTCTTCCATACTATTCTGGGAATGATGGAAATACTTTTACTATCTGATCTGTCCATATTGAGGTATAAGAAACTGCGTGGACATAGAGGGCCCCATCTCTCTTAGACATGTCAGCTCGCTATTCTGTGAGGAATTTCTGCTTCCTGTTGGTTTCCATGCAGGAAAAGGTGCAGATATCCCATGTACCTACCTAGTGGTTTTGGGCTTTTCCCATGAGATTGCCACCTAAATCTTCGACTCTATGCCATGAATCATTTTTGTTTCCTAGAAAGCTAAATCTGTAAAACTCATAAGCAACAAAGAACTCCCTTTTCCTCCTATTCCCCTCTTGCTTCTATTCCATGAGGAGGAGATTTAGTTGCCTCTTAAGGCAGCTTAAGACAGGAAGAAGGATGAGGAAGGAATACCTGAGGTAAAAATGAGTTATTATTTCAAATATTTTTCCTACCGTACTTGGAATACCCTTTAGGAAATGCTAGAGTTCAGAACTGAGGATTAAAAGCCAGTGAAGAAGAGGATATGTGTAGTAGTGGTGCTGCCATGAGTTTTATGATGTGTGGTCTCAAGAAATAATGCCTCCTTGTCTTGTGAACCACCATCTTTGCACATCCTCTCCCACATTAACTCTTGAGAAGTCTCTCTTGCTTCTGGGAACTCTTCCTCCACCCTATGAAAGGAGGAGAAGCTACCTTATGGAAGACATGGGGACCAATTGAGAGCCAGCACCAATAGACAGACACCTAGGTTAACTCCAGATGAGCTGCAGGCTAACTGCAAGTGCACAAGTGACCTCAGCTGAGACCAGACCTGCTCAGATGAGCCTCCACTGAAGTGTTATATGAATCATAACCAAATGAAATGGTTGTCTAACTTACTGAGTTATGGAATGATTTTTATTATCCACATAAAAATATACAACACAACACAATACAAAAGTATGTAATATGATAGATATGGTAGGCATTGAAGATAGAGGAGATATTTTGTGGGGAAATATCCTCAATATGAATATATGGGACCCAGGAAAAAAACTTTAAATGGAAATAGCTGGGTCTTGGAAGGGGTTCATTTTTCATTCATTGGAAAAATAAAGAAAAAGGAAGTGTCAAGTGTCATTATGGAGATTCCAGTCTTCAGTGACTTAATAAACTGTAGACATGTAGGTGGATGGTCCCATGCCAGATGGGGACTTGGTATCATTCTGCAGGTGTGCCTTTTTGGAAATCACTATCACTCCCACTGGCTTGGATTCAACAGGTGATTTTTCTGTTACTGATGAAAAAAACAAACAAACCTGTGTCTTATATCAGAATACTATCAGACCTGACACTAGATTCATCTTAATTCATTAAGACATGAATTACACTATAGAAAAAAAATGAAGACATGTCAAAACTATGGAGGGTTGATGATATATGTCTCTAGGTTCTGAATCTAAACTCTGTTTTACAAAATTGGGTGTTGCCAGTTAGCTGCGATTAGCTAGACTCCAATAATACACTAGTCTCAGGGGAACTTCTCCTAGTTCTATTAACTGCTTTATTAGAAATGTATTTTACATCCATTATCTTATTTAATCTCTAGAACATTTCTAAGATTTAGACATTATTTTCATCCAAATTTTAGGGATGAATAAACTGATAGCAAGCTTGAGGTATAGGCCAAAGGTCATATAGCTGATAAATGGGGGGCACTGGAGTTTGTATTCTGGAGAGGTGGTTTGACATCAAGTCAAGTCCTTTTCTCTCAATGATGCTGATTCTTTTCAACTCATTTTTTTCTTTCCTTTTTAATAATACATTTATTTTTTATTGGTGTTCAATTTGCCAACATAAAGAATAACACCCAGTGCTCATCCCGTCAAGTGCCCCCCTCAGTGCCTGCCACCCAGTCACCCGCACCCCCTGCCCTCCTCCCCTTCCACCACCCCTAGTGCATTTCCCAGAGTTAGGAGTCCTCAACTCATTTTATTTTTTTATAGTAAATTTATTTTTTATTGGTGTTCAATTTACCAACATACAGAATAACACCCAGTGCTCATCCTGTCAAGTGCCCCCCACAGTGCCCGTCACCCATTCACCCCCACCCCCCACCCTCCTCCCCTTCCACCACCCCTAGTGCGTTTCCCAGGGTTAGGAGTCTTTATGTTCTGTCTCACTTCAACTCATTTTAAAGAGCACTGGAATCCTGTGGTGCCTCAAGAGCCACTGAGCAAAAAGAGGAGGGAGGAGGAATAAAAGCCTCATGCTCGGGTTTCAACCAGAGCACATTTATATATTACAAATAGAAATTCATAATTATGTATTATATGCTTAACTACATATATAATATAATATATATGTGGGATCCATTTAAAATTGTGTTTGAAAATATTCCCCAAAATGGTATCATTCCATGCTATCTCCTAATACTGCTAGAAACCTCTTGAAGTCTATGCTTTTATTGGTCTCCAACAGTGTGAAACCTCCCTTGACCTGTGAGCCAGCCTTCGGAAGAAGGAGCAGCTGAGAATCATTGCCCTGGGGATGCCATGGGCTCCAGAACAGGGGTAAGTATCTGCCAGACCAATGGCAACCTTGCTGTCTGCTTCTGGCTAAAGCCAATTAAATTATTCACAGTACCTGCAGCCTTCTCATTGTTATCACAACTCATTGAATTCTCTCCCAAGAGAGAAGTGATGTCTACTCCAAATATCTTGAGGCAATTTTCAATCAAAAAGTGTACAAGACAAGCCTGTAATGCAAAAAGACCACAAAGGGGTGCTCTTTTTCATATGGCATAGCTATAAGTCACATTTTGTTTATAAATCTTGGATCTAACCATTAATATGAAAGACTTCTAAGAAGAATTCAGAGTTGATAAAATATAGAGAGACCAGAGTTCTCTAACAAAAATAACATAGAGTGATACTTTCTGGTGTACTTTGGGTACAGATTTGAAGTAATTATCATCAGTGGGCTATAGTTCTAACTTTTGGCCTATTTTTACAGCTAATATTGTGATACTAATAGTTACATCTTTAAAACTACAATAGTTTTCAAAGTAACCCAATTCATTAAAATTTACCTCTCTTTTAAAATTTTGTTTCCAGTAGATATTGGGTTGTAACCTCTGTATAATATCTTATTAAACTGTATAAAACATAGGCAAAACTTTATGAAATCCATTTCTTTTTTTAATAAATTAATTTTTATTGGTGTTCAATTTACCATCATACACAATAACACCCAGTTCTCATCCCATCAAGTGCCCCCCTCAGTGCCCGTCACCCATTTCCCTCCACCCCCCGCCCTCCTCCCCTTCCACCACCCCTAGTTCGTTTCCCAGAGTTAGGAGTCTTTATGTTCTGTCTCCCTTCCTGATATTTCCCGGACATTTCTTCTCCCTTCCTTTATATTCCCTTTCACTATTATTCATATTCCCCAAATGAATGAGAACATACACTGTTTGTCCTTCTCCGATTAACCTACTGCACTCAGCATAATACACTCCAATTCCATCCACGTTGAAGCAAATGGTGGGTATTTGTCGTTTCTAATGACTGAGGAATATTCCATTGTATATATACATAAACCACATCTTCTTTATCCATTCATCTTTTGAGGGACACTGAGGCTCCTTCCACAGTTTGGCTATTGTGGACATTGCTGCTAGAAACATCGGGGTGCAGGTGTCCCAGCGTTTCATTGCATCTGTATCTTTGGGGTAAATCCCAGCAGTGCAATTGCTGGGTCGTAGGGCAGATCTATTTTTAACTCTTTGAGGAACCTCCACACAGTTTTCCAGAGTGGCTGCACCATTTCACATTCCCACCAACAGTGCAGGAGGGTCCCCCTTTCTCCACATCCTCTCCAACATTTGTGGTTTCCTGCTTTGTTAATTTTCCCCATTCTCACTGGTGTGAGGTGGTATCTCATTGTGGTTTTGATTTATCTTTCCCTGATGGCAAATGATACAGAGCACGTTCTCATCTGCATGATTGCCATGTCTATGTCTTCCTAGGTGAGATTTCTGTTCATGTCTTTTACCCGTTTCATGATTGGATTGTTTGTTTCTTTGCTGTGGAGCTTAATAAGTTTTTTATAGATCTTGGAAACTAGCCCTTTATCTGATACATCATTTGCAAATATTTTCTCCCATTCTGTAGGTTGTCTTTTAGTTTTGTTGACTGTATCCTTTGCTGTGCAAAAGCTTCTTATCTTGATGAAGTCCCAATAGTTCATTTTTGCTTTTGTGTCCTTTGCCTTCATGGATACATCTTGCAAGAAGTTACTGTGGCCGACTTCAAAAAGGGTGTTGCCTGTGTTCTCTAGGATTTTGATGGACTCTTGTCTCACATTTAGATCTCTCATCCATTTTGAGTTTACCTTTGTGTACGGTGAAAGAGAGTGGTCTAGTTTCATTCTTCTGCATGTGGTTGTCCAATTTTCCCAGCCCCATTTATTGAAGAGACTGTCTTTCTTCCAATGGATAGTCTTCCCTCCTTTATCGAATATTAGTTGACCATAAAGTTCAGGGTCCACTTCTGGATTGTCTATTCTGTTCCATTGATCTATGTGTCTGTTTCTGTGCCACTACCACACTGTCTTGATGACCACAGCTTTGTAGTCCAACCTGAAATCTGGAATTGTGATGCCCCCAGCTATGGTATTCTTTTTTACAATTCTCCTGGCTATTTGGGGTCTTTTCTGATTCCACACAAATCTTAAAATAATTTGTTCTAACTCTCTGAAGAAAGTCCATGGTATTTTGATAGGGATTGCATTAAACGTGTAAATTGCCCTGGGTAACATTGACATTTTGACAATATTAATTCTGCCAATCCATGAGCATGGACTATTTTTCATCTCTTTGTGCCTTACTCAATTTCTTTCAGATGTGTTCTATAGTTTTGAGAGTATAGATCCTTTACCTCTTTGGTTAGGTTAATTCCTAGGTATCTCATGCTTTTGGGTGCAATTGTAAATGGGATTGACTCCTTAATTTCTCTTTCTTCAGTCTCATTGTTAGTGGATAGAAATGCCATTGATTTCTGGGCATTGATTTTGTATCCTGCCACACTACCAAATTCCTGTTTGAGTTCTAGCAATCTTGGGGTGGAGGCTTTTGGGTTTTCTATGTAGAGTATCATGTCATCGGCGAAGAGGGATAGTTTGACTTCTTCTTTGCCAATTTGTATGCCTTTAATGTCTTTTTGTTGTCTGATTGCTGAGGCGAGGACTTCCAGTACTATGTTCAATAGCAGTGGTGAGAGTGGACATCCCTGTCTTGTTGCTGATGTTAGGGGAAAGGTTCCCAGTGGTTCCCCATTGAGAATGATATTTGCTGTGGGCTTTTCGTAGATGGCTTTTAAGATGTCGAGGAAAGTTCCCTCTATCCCAACCCTCTGAAGTGTTTTGATCAGGAATGGACGCTGTATTTTGTCAAATGCTTTCTCTGCATCTAATGAGAGGATCATATGGTTCTTGGTTTTTCTCTTGCTGATATGATGAATCACATTGTTTGTTTTACAACTGTTGAACCAGCCTTGTGTCGCGGGGATAAATCCTACTTGGTCATGGTGAATAATTTTCTTAATGAACTATTGGCTAGTATCTTGTTGAGAATTTTTGCATCCACGTTCATCAGGGATATTGGTCTGTAATTCTCCTTTTTGGTGGGGTCTTTGTCTGGTTTCGGAATTAAGGTGATGCTGGCCTCATAGAACGAATTTGGAAGTACTCCATCTCCTTCTATCTTTCCAAAAAGCTTTAGTAGAATAGGTATGATTTCTTCTTTCAACGTTTGATAGAATTCCCCTGGGAAACCATCTGGCCCTGGACTCTTGTGTCTTGGGAGGTTTTTGTTGACTGCTTCAATTTCCTCCCTGGTTATTGGCCTGTTCAGATTTTCTATTTCTTCCTGCTCCAGTTTTGGTAGTTTGTGGCTTTCCAGGAATGTGTCCATTTCTCCTAGATTGCTCAATTTACTGGCGTAGAGCTGTTCATAATATGTTTTTAAAATCGTTTGTATTTCCTTGGTGTTGGTAGTGACCTCTCCTTTCTCATTCATGATTTTATTAATTTGAGTCTTCTTTCTCTTCTTTTTAATAAGGCTGGCTAATGGTTTATCTATCTTATTAATTCCTTCAAAGAACCAACTCCTGGTTCTGTTGATCTGTTCCTCAGTTCTTTTGGTCTCGATTTCATTTAGTTCTGCTCTAATTTTAATTAACGCTTCTTCTGCAGGGCGTGGGGTCCATTTGCTGCTTTTTCTCTAGCTCCTTTATGTGTAAGGTGAGCTTTTGTATTTGAGTTATTTTCAGTTTTTGAATGGATCCTTGTGTTGTGATGTATTTCCCCCTCAGGGCTGCTTTTGCTGCATCCCAAAGATTTTGAATGGTTGTATCTTTATTCTCATTAGTTTCCATGAATCTTTTTAATTCTTCCTTAATTTCCTGGTTGACCTTTTCATCTTTTAGCAGGATGTTCCTTAACCTCCACGTGATTGTGGTCCTTCCAAACTTCTTGTTGTGATTAAGTTCTAATTTCAAGGCATTATGATCTGAGAATATACAGGGAACTATCCCGATCTTTTCGTATCGGTTCAGACCCGATTTGTGACCCAGTATGTGTCTATTCTGGAGAAAGTTCCATGTGCACTTGAGAAGAATGTGTATTCAGTTGAGTTTGGATGTAAAGTTCTATAGATATCTGTGAAATCCATCTGGTCCCATGTATCATTTAAAGCTCTCATTTCTTTGGAGATGTTGTGCTTAGAAGACCTATTGAGGGTAGAAAGAGCTAGATTGAAGTCACGAAGTTTAAGTGCATTATTATCTAAGTATTTCTTCACTTTGGTTATTAATTGATTTAAATATTTGGCAGCTCCCACATTCGGGGCATATATATTGAGGATTGTTAAGTCCTCTTGTTGGATAGATCCTTTGAGTATGATATAGGGTCCCTCTTCATCTCTCACTATAGTGTTCGGGGTAAATTTTAATTTATCTGATATGAGGATGGCTACCCGTGCTTTCTTTTGAGGAGCATTTGAATCGTAAATGGTTCTCCAACCTTTTATTTTCAGGTTGTAGGTGTCCTTCTGTCTAAAATGAGTCTCTTGTAGACAGCAAATAGACGGGTCCTGCTTCTTTATCCAGTCTGAAACCCTGCGCCTTTTAATGGGGTCATTAAGCCCGTTTACGTTCAGAGTTACTATTGACAGATATGAGTTTAGTGTCATCATGATATCTATTCAGTCCTTGTTTTTGTGGATTGTTCCACTGAACTTCTTCTTAAAGGGGAATATTAAGAGTCCCCCTTAAAATTTCCTGCAGAGCTGGTTTGGAGGTCACGTATTCTTTCAGTTCCTGCCTGTCTTGGAAGCTCTTTATCTCTACTTCCATTTTGAATGAGAGCCTTGCTAGATGAAGTATTCTTGGTTGCATGTTCTTCTCATTTAGGACCCTGAATATATCCTGCCAGCCCTTTCTGGCCTTCCAGGTGTCTGTGGAGAGGTCTGCTGTCACCCTAATATTTCTTCCCATAAAAGTCAGGGATTTCTTGTCCCTTGCTGCTTTAAGGATCTTCTCTTTATCTTTGGAATTTGCAAGCTTAACTATTAAATGTCGAGGTGTTGAATGGTTTTTATTGATTTTAGCGGGGGGGGGGTCTCTCTATTTCCTGGATCTGAATGCCTGTTTCCCTTCCCAGATTAGGAAAGTTTTCAGCTAGGATTTGTTCAAATACATATTCTGGACCTCTGTTCCTTATGGCGCCCTCGGGAATCCCAATTAAACGTAGGTTTTTCTTCCTCAGGCTGTTGTTTATTTCCCTTAATCTGTCTTCATGGTCTGTTAATTGTCTGTCTCTTTTTTCCTCAGTTTCCGTCTTTGCCATCATCTTGTCTTCTATGTCACTCACTCGTTCTTCCACTTCGTTAACCCTCGTCGTTAGGACTTCTAGCGTGGATTGCATCTCATTGAATTGATTTTTAATTTCTGCCTGATTGGATCTAAATTCTGCAGTCATGAAGTCTCTTGAGTCCTTTATGCTTTTTTCTAGAGCCACTAGTAGCTGTATAATAGTGCTTCTGAATTGGCTTTCTGACATTGAATTGTAATCCAGAGTTTGTAACTCTGTTGGAGAGAGGAGTGTTTCTGATTCTTTCTTTTGAGGTGAGGTTTTCCTTCTAGTCATTTTGCTCAGTGCAGACTGGCCAAAAACAAGTTGTATTGGGAAAAAGAGAAAAAGAGAGAGAGAGAGAAGGAAAAAAAAAGAGAAAAAGGAAAAAGAGAAAGGAGAAAAAAGGGGAAAAAAGAAAAAGAGAAAGAAAAAGAAAGAAAGGTGAAAAAAAGGGGTGGGGGAAGCAATCAGAAATCAAAAAGAGAGAAAAAAACACAAAACAAAACAAAAAATACAAAAAACACGGGGGAGTATCTTCTGATTCTGTATCCTTTAAGTCCCTTGACTTCCCCTGGAACTGGTCCTTCTAGCTGGTCTTCTTGGGGAGGGGCCTGTTGTGCTGATTTTCAGGTGTTAGCACTTGGGGGAGCTGCTCTGCCCCCTGCCTGGTGGAGGGCTCAGTGGGGGTTGTTTACCCGTGAGGCCCCAGGAGGAACAGCCACAGTGGGGTGGCAGCTCAGGATACCTGGATTCGGCCCCGCAGTAACTCCGGGGCTCTCTGTCTGCAGGGCCTGGAGGCCCCGGGGCAGGGCCGCTGATCTGCTCAGCTCCTGGCAGGAGCGTCCTTGCTCTCCTGGGCCCTCCCGGCCTCTTCCTGTCCCTGGGGGAGGCCGGATTCTGGGCTGTGTCCTGGCGCCCTGTGCTTTGGCGCCTGCGCCCTTGGATTCGTGCTCCAGGCCATGCAGCCCTCTCCACGGAGCCGCCCCCCCGAGACCCTCTGAGCTGCTCCGGTCCCGCCGTGTTTGCTACAGCCCTTAGGGATCTCAGCGCACTCTCCTTGGTGCGCCGCAGGTGCCTGTTTGTGTCCCAGGGAGCCCGAGGGCATCCCCGCCTTCCTGGGTCCTGCTCTAACTCCCTAAGGGTGCCTTTCCACGGGGAAGGTTGGTGCAGCTCCTGCTTCTCCGGGACGGGGCTCTCCTGTCCTGGGGACAGTCGCCCTGGCCTCAGCCCGGCTGCTCGCAGGGCCGCTCCCTCTTGGAGGCCTTTTGTTTCTTTATTTCTTTTTCCCCATCTTCCTACCTTGAGAGAAGCGTGAACTCTTCTCACTGTAGCATTCCAGCTGGTCTCTCTTTAAATCTCAGGCAGAATTCGTACATTTTCAGATTGATTTGAAGGTTATCTAGGTAATTTGGTGGGGACAGGATATTGGGGACCCTACTCTTCCGCCATCTTGCCCCTCCTCCATGAAATCCATTTCTTAAATGAGGAAGTATCTGAGTTGGAACGTGGAGAATCTTGTGGGGTTTTTTTCTATTTTGTTTTTTTTTTTGTTTGTTTGTTTTTGTTTTTGAGGAAAAACTCACATGGCTGGAGAGAACTGGAGAGAAAACATGTCTGTCTGTATAACTGCAGTCCCTCCTTATGTCTTGCTTTGCCTAATGCTGGCTGTCGTCGTGAGCTTGGGGTAAAGCTGTCATCTTATTAGACAGTGTTATGACCAGAGGAGCTCATTGTGTTATGAGGAAGCCATGACTTTGCCTATGTTTACAAGCTCCACCCCCCATCACAGATCAGGTTGAGAGTTGAACCTTGGCTTGTCAAACTCCAGAGCCCTGGTTCTTTTCTATCTTATCACACCACTCTTCTCTCTCTTTTGTGTAGTCAGTCTAGTATGTAATCTCCTGGACGGGAAGAAAGCGACTCAACTGCTCTCTGTTTCACACTTTAACAACACCCCTTCCCATATTCCACCAGCGTAGGATAATGAACTCTGCCATTCCAAGGAAGCCTATGAGGATGCGCACTTTTCAGAACTGAACCAGTTTACTACTACACATTTCAGATTCAAAGCATGGATTCTAAACCCCAAGGGACACAAATGAGAACTCTCTTACCTTTTTTATAAAGTTGTTTATCAATTCAAAGCTGGAGGAATTAGGTGGACAAAGAATGCATGGGGCTCTACTCTCTGATAAATTAAAATCTGTCATCTGATTGGATGAGGATTGTTGCTCAATGTTGTATAACACTCCAAAAAGGCATCACAAGAGAACAGCATTCGCTTTTGGCAGCTGGGCTAGAAGCCTAAAGTCAGACAGATGCACTTTTGAATAAGGCAAGTCATTGCACTTAGGAAGCTGGAAGTATAGAGACGGAGAACAGAGAATATCATTCTAGATCTAGTACACAACGCGTTGTAGCAGAGTTCCAGGCATTAATGTATACAAAAAAAAGTTACACTGAATTCAATTTCTGAGCCAACCCACTCCGGTTAAAGGTTTGATAAGCTTATGGTTATACTTCTGGCTACTGATGCTCTAGCATCTCTCTTAGGCCACTGAGTTTTGTCTACTAGTTTCATATATTCAGATTGTGTACAATGGTAAAGGATTCTACATTAATAAGGTCAGGTGAAGAGCAAAAATAGCCATAACACATGCCTGTATTCTGAAACATGCCTCCATGGGTATGTAGAATTGAAACTCTTTGGCATTGATCATTATTTTAGTGGACAGAGTGGCAAAAATTAAGCCAATATTTTCCTAATAGTATATTGGCTATACTTCAGATACATGACCAGAGTCGAGTAATTATAGCATCATTACCTTTGGGCTACATTTATTTTCTCCTCCTCAGTCGATTCATCAATAACACCAAGCCATTTATCATAGAGGTCGAATGAAAACATACCTCCTTGGATATTTTGAAAAAAATCCTTATGGTTATAAAAAATATAAACACACAATAGAAAATATATGTTGGAAGTATTACAGAGAAAACAGTTGAAAACTTCAGTTAAGTCCCTACTTCCTTCATAGATACCCAAACTGTGTCCCACACGGAGCTCAGCTCTGACTCTCCATTGATGTGCACATTCGAAAGCAGGTGTAGATTTTCTCCAACAAAAACGAAAGCTTCAAAGCAGAGCCTAGGCTTTAGTGGAAATAAAGACAAAGCTCCGTTCTATCATATGGCACTTACTCTTTTGTGTGCTTTTTTGCAAACTACTACAAAAGCTGCTCTCATAATTGCCTCACTCTTCCTTTCCTTTACTGTATAAAATAGACAGTCTAATGGCAAACTCATGATGGTCCTGAGGATATATTAATTTCTAGTGGAGACCAATTATCCAGATAGTTTGACATGATACTATTCAGGCCAAGGTTGCAGAGACTGATTCTCCACAAAGATTAGACAGCTTTAAGAAGGGAAAACTTTAGAAAGGTCTAAGAACCTACGCACACGTGGACACCATATAATCTGTGCTTGTAACATGGAAATAGAAAGGACCCTACTAAGTCTTGGTAGAAAAGTCAATTCCATGTGTGCACATTAAAGAGGACAACACTTATCCTGCGATTCGGGTACGTAATGTATCATCATTCTTTCCCCTGTCTCTTGATGGCTATATATATTTTTTTACTGGTGTGTTTTACTGTTGCCCAGTGTAGTAGTGGTCAGGGACTATTGCTATTTATCATAGAGTTGAACAGTAATGGGGGACAAGGAAATTCCAAAGGTGAAAAAGAAGGATGAAATATGACCTTGATTCTAAGAGTGTCATCATTACTGCATTAACATCCCTTTGTTTAGAGCTGTTAGGTGCCAAGGTAGATGGATTAAATTGTCTGTTCTAATTCTCACTTCTTTCTCCATTTCCCTTTCAGAAATAGAGCTGGATATCTGTGATTTAGCTGTATAATTTCGAAACTAATCTATTTCTTGGTTGATCTATAGAATTTTCAGAATTCCAAACTACTTTTCTCTGTTGCACCTACTCCAAAAGTTAGATTTATCAAAAGAGGCATGTAGCAAGAGCTGGTTACCATGTTGTTATAACCTTGCGTGGTGGGCTAGACATCACAAATATTAACCAAAGGATGCTTAGGATGTGGTGAAAGGAGGCACAATTGGCAAAATCCTTCCTCCATGACTTACAAAGTATAAGGCATTAAGAGACAGGAGAGAATGATGGTTAAGAATGATTTGGTCACCTCACTGAGCCTTTTTGGATTCCTCATAAAGTAAACACTTGCTTACTATTGTAAACTTCTATACCAATTTTCAAATGTTTCATATTATTTTCCTTTTGGAAACTGCCTTCATTAGGAGGGTGGTGAGGAAGTCATCAAAAGCAGGATGTTTGCTTTGGTAAACATTATGTATGTGCCAGTGGATATTTTGAAATTTATTATTATTACTAGTAGTCATATTAGTATTAGTATTTTTAAGGGGTCTTCAGGTGGGCGGTGTGTGGTGAAAACAAAGTATTTCTAATCTATGTGGCTTTTAACCCCTACAGTATCTTCCTTAAATTTTCATTTCATGAAGTGTTTTCCAGTGTGTCAAGTTCTTAATCAGTTATGCCTATGATGGTTCTTGGGAAATCTTAATGAAAGACACCAATCAAACCTTGAGTTACTCATGTGTGGATAAGGCTAGAACTTTCCCGACCTTTAAAACAGATGCTACCACAATAACATTCACTGTCAAAGTTCACTCTGTCCCCAGAATTTAGTTTCCTTTATGATTCTGTATGAATTTATATGGGCTGATTTTCTGAAGATGCCTTCTGTGAGTGGTCCTTTCTGATTGATAAGAAAGCATATCCTGTAGGAAAAAAGAAGGGTATATGGCATGTCATATGCCAATCCCAGAGCAAAAGCTTGCTTCCTTTGGGAAAGAGGTAGGGAATGTGATGGTATACGGTTTTAGAGCTGGAAAGACTAAATTCAATTTAGATTCTTTAGTCAATGTCTCTCTATAGTTTCTACCCAAAAGTCCACCTTACACTCATACACTGAAACATTGTAATCACTTACTTTAATCAGATTTTTTCATTGAATTTACCCTTTTAAACAAACTTCCATGTTTCAAGGCCTTTGTGGAATCCTCGCCTGTCTCCTACTTTGCCAGTCTTTTCTCCTTATTCCCTTCCATAGATGCTCTTCCCCCAAGTATGGAATACTTTTTGCCATACTCATTTCCCATTTGTTGATTCCCCTTAAGTGATTACATCCTCCATTCCTACTACCTCTATTTCCTTTCCTTTTCAAACCAAGCTCAAATGCTCTCTTATTCTCTTATTACATTCCCTTCATGAGTCTTTCACTGTCCTTTGATCTATCTTCATGTCCTCTCCCTGTGGTGTAGAACGATAATAAGGGCTGGAGTCAGAAAGACCAAGGGATTGGAAACCTATTATGCTTCTTATTGTGTGACCTGGGGCACATGCAAACTGTTCTGAATACCTTTCTAACTTTCTAACTCATTTGTAAAGTGTGGAGGACAGTAGTTCTAGCTACCCCCTAAAACTGCTGTGATGCAAGGACTGGGGTAGTAGGTAGCATGTAACTAACATGGTAAATTTCTCCACATCTAGCATAACATTCCCAAATCTAGTGTAGCCCTTGCAGAGGTACTGGGTATTCAGTAAATTTCCACACTAACAATTCAGTACACCAATTTGAGATAACACAGGCCAAACTCTGTGGCTTTCATTAAGCATATTCTGTTAGAATTAATGGACTCATATTTGCCACAGGATGCATCTTTATGCTTAGGTAAGATGTTTTCTAGTGTTAGATTAAGTAGACTCAGTTGAAGGAGACCTGAGACTACTGTGAATTCAGGAAGACAATGGCAGAATGTGAAGATGATTCATGCACACAGAGTCCATTTTGACTGATCTTAACAGGCCTACATGGTCTCTGTGCAAACAAGTGGAATGGACAAAAAGTTGTCCTGCTGTATTGGCCTCATGACTCTGCAGTGGCTAAATCAAATGACACTATCAATGCTCCTCAGCCACAGCCAGGGGCTGTCTAATAATTTCCACATTTGAGGGTAGGTTTGTATGAAAACACTTGGCCTCTCCAAGTTCCTTCTCCTCAGGAAGGCAATAAAAGACCAAACTGAGACCTACCAGAATTGGAAAGGGCAAGTTGTCATTATCACAGATATCTGTGAGGGAAAATCCAAAGAGCTGTCCTGGTTTTGCAGATGGTGCAGTTGTGCACTGGTTGTTCTTGCAAGTGCCAGCACACCGCCAAAATGCCGAGTTTCTGAAAGCACTGCTTTTCATGGTCTTGTGGCCTGTATCTAAGGAAGAAGGTTGATTAGTGTATTTTAATTCACTTAGCCTTATTTTCACCATGGCCATTATACAGCATGTCATCTAGTGTAAATGTCCCCAGGATGATTAATTAATGGGGTCACTTCAAAAGGGTCAAGTAATGTCAAATAAATATGGAAAAAAATTGGGGCATTTGACTTTCAAAGGGAAAGTATGAATTTTCCAAACCTATTTGACAGGGGAACTCTTTCTGGGAATGGGAAAACAATCCTTGGATCGTATATTCTATATGCACTGATAGCAATCTCTGTCTATACACTGGCATATGTAAGAAATGTACAATTCTGTAGTTCTAAATAGCTCACTTGATGTCTAGTTTGATAATCTGTTCCAAGATTGCTGGAGATTTAGGATTTCTTAATTGCCCTCATGAGTGTGTCTATGTTCTAGAGTCTTTTGGTGCTGTGGAGGCTGTAAAATAGTGAAGTGGCACTTATCTGGTTGCTCTGTGTCATTGATGTATACTAATAGCCGCTGAGGTGTCCAAACTGCTATCTGACCATGGGAAATTGGTCTGTGTGACTGTTGCTGAGGCATGTCTTTCAATCGCAGTGGCTCTCTATTTCTTCCATACTATTCTGGGACTGATCGAAATACATTTACTAACTGATCTGTTCCATGTTGAGGTATAAGGAATTCTGCATGGACATAGAGGGCCATCTTTCTTAGACATGTCAGCTCGCTATTCTGTGAGGAATTTCTGCTTCCTTTTGGTTTCCATCCAGGAAATGGTGCAGATATCCCATGTACCTAACCTAGTGGGTTTGGGCTTTTCCTGTGAGATTGCCACAGAAACCTTTTACTCTATGCCATGATCATTTTTGTTTCCTAGAAAGTTAATCTGTAAAACTGATAAGCAACATGGACCTCCCTTTTCCTAATATTCTCCTGTTGCTTTATTCCCTGAGAATGTGATTAGTTGCCTAAGGCAGCTTAAGACAGGAAGATGGATGAGGGAAAGACCTGCGGTAAGAAATGAGTTTTTATTTCTAAGACATTTCCAACCATACTTGGAATATCCCTTAGGAAATTCTGGGGTACAGAACTGAGGATTAAAAGGCAGTAAAGGAAAGGATATGTGTAGTAGTGGTGCTGCCGTGAGTTTTTTGATGTGTGCTCTTAAGTAATAATGCCTCCTTGTCTTGTGAACCACCATCTTTGGCATGGTCCTTTGCACATCCTCTCCCACATTAACTCTTGAGAAGTCTCTCTTGCTTCTGGGAGCTCTTCCTCCACCTTATGAAAAGAGGAAAAGCTACCTTATGGAAGACATAGGGACCAATTGAGTTCCAGCACCAATAGACAGACACCTACGTTAGCTCCAGATGAGCTCCAGGCTAACTGCAAGTGCACAAGTGACCTCAACTGAGACCAGAACTGCTCAGATGAGCCTCCACTGAAGTGTTATATGAATCAGAACCAAATTAAATGGTTGTCTTACCTACTGAGTTACGGAATCATTTTTATTATCCATGTAAAAATATACAGCACAACACAACACAGTACAATACAGTACAATACAATACAATACAAAAAGTATGTAATAGGATATGGTAGGCATTGAAGATAGAGAAGATATTTTGTGGGAAGTTTTCCTCAATATCAACATATGGGACCAAGGAAAAAAATTTAAATGGAAATAGCAGGGTCTTGGAAGGGGCTCGTTTATCATCACTGGAAAAATAAAGAAAGAGGAAGTGTCAAGTGCCGTTATGGAGTATCCAGTCTTCAGTGACTTAGTAAACTGTAGACATATAGGTGGATGGACCCATGCCAGATCGGGATTTGGTATCATTGGGCAGTTGTGCCTTTTTGAAATTTACTGTTCTTCTTACTGGCTGGATTCAACAGTTTGTGTTTCTGTCACAGATGAAATGAAAAACAAACACTTGATTTATACCAGCGAATTCTCAGACATGACACTAGACTCATCTTAATTCCTGATGACATGGATTACCCTAAAGATTACCTCAACACAATGTGGTATATGTCGTAAAAAGAAGACATATCAAAACTATGGAGGAATCGATGATATGGGTCTCCAGGTTCTGAATCTAAACTCTGTTTTATAAATGTGGTGTTGCCAGTGAGCTGTGTTTAACTAGGCTCCAATAATACTAACACTAGTCTCAGGGGAACTTCTCCTAGTTCTATTAGTTGGCTTTTTAGAAATGTGTTTTACATCCTTTATCTTATTGAATCTTGACAAAATTTCTAAGATTTGGACATTATGTTTTTCCACATTTTGGGCATAAATAAAGTGATACTGAGCTGGACTAATTGGCCAAAGGTCATATAGCTGACAAATGGGGGCACTGGAGTTTGTACTCTGTAGAGGTGGTTTGACATCAAGTCAAGTCCTTTTCTATCAGTGTTGCTGGTTCTTTTCAACTCATTTTAAAGAGCACTGAATTTCTGAATGCCTCATGAGCCACTGAGGAAAAAGAGGAGGGAGGAGGAATAAAAGCCCCATGCTCTGGTTTCAACCAGAGCACATTTATATATTATAAATTGAAATACACAGTTATGTATTATATGCTTAACAACATATATAATATAATATATATGTGGGATCCATTTAAAATTGTGCTCAAAAAAATTCCCTAAAACTGTATCATTCCATGCTATCTCCTAATACTGCTAGAAACTTCTTGAAGTTTCTATGCTTTTATTGGTCTCCAACAGTGTGAAACCTCCCTTGACCTGTGAGCCAGCCTTCGGAAGAAGGAGCAGCTGAGAATCATTGCCCTGGGGATGCCCTGGGCTCCAGAACAGGGGTAAGTATCTGCCAGACCAATGGCAACCTTGCTGTCTGCTTCTGGCTAAAGCCAATTAAATTATTCACAGTACCTGCGGCCTTCTCATTGTTATCACAACCCATTGAATTCTCTCCCAAGAGAGAAGTGATGTCTACTCCAAATATCTTGAGGCAATTTTCAATCAAAAAGTGTACAAGAGAAACCTGTAATGAAAAGGACCACAAAGGGGTGTTCTTTTTCATATGGCATAGCTATAAGTCATAATAGTCATAGCTATTAAACTAGGCCACAAATTATAACTTTAGCCCACTGACTAGTACTATTTTAAAATCTATACCCAAAGTACAACGGAAAGTATCACTCTATGTTATTTTTCTTTGGGAACTCTGCTTTCTGTATATTTTTATTAACACATCACAATTAACATTGTGATACCTATGGTTACATCATTAAAACTAAGATAGTTTTTGAAGTAACCTAATTTGTTAAACTTTACTTATTTTTTTAAATTTTGTTTCCAATACATATTGGGTTATAACTTCTGTATAATATCTAATTAAAATGTATAAAGCATAGAGAAAAACTTATGAAATCAATTTCTTAAATGAGGAAGTATCTTAGTGGAATTTGGAGATTCCTGAGGGTTTCTTTGTATTTGTTTTTTGTTTTTTGTTTTTTGTTTTTTGTTTTTTTTGAGGAAAAACTCACATGGCTGGAGAGAAAACATGTCTGTCTGTATAACTGCAGTCCCTCCTCATGTCTTCCTTTGTCTAATGCTGTCTCTCGGCATGTGCTTGGGGAAAAGCAGTCATCTTATTAGACATCTGTGGCTCCATTAGGATGTTCTGGAATATTCTAGTAGTTTCTGTCTGATGTAACAGAGGCAAAACAGTAGCCATGTATTTTTCTAAATGAGCCACAACTTACAGAGGAAGGTCAATGTGTTTGGAGCCATGGGTACTCATAGTGCCCGATCCACCTAGGATGTGCCAGTACTGACTAGAGGACCTAGGTGTTGTTAACATTGTGTTATCAGGAATCCATGGCTTTGCCCAAAATCCATGGCTTTTGCCTTTACAAGCTCCCCCACCCCTCAAAGATCAGGCTGAGAGTTTAACCTTGGCATGTCAAACTCCAAAGCCCAGGTTCTTTTCAATCATATCACACCACTCTTCTCTCTTGTTTATTTAGGTAGTGTAGTATTGAACCTCCTGGATGGGAAGAAAGCGACTCAACTGCTCTGCGTTTCACACTTTAACAACATCCCTTCCCATATTCCACCAGAGTAGGATAACGAACTCTGCCATTCCAAGGAAGCCTATGAAGTTGTGCACATTTAAGAACTGATCCATCCAGTTCACTACTACACATTTCAGATTCAAAGCATGGATTCTAAACCTCAAGGGACAGAAATGAGAGCTCTCTTACCTTTTTTATAAAGTTGTTTATCAACTCAAAGCTGGAGGAATTAGGTGGACAAAGAATGCATGGCGCTATACTCTGTGATAAATTATAAACTGTCATCTGATTGGATGAGGATTGTTGCTCAATATTGTATAACACTCCAAAAAGGCATCACAAGAGAACAGCATTCGCTTTTGGCAGCTGGGCTAGAAGCCTAAAGTCAGAAAGATGCACTTTTGAATAAGGCAAGTCTTTGCACTTAGGAAGCTGGAAGTATAGAGATGGAGAACAGAGGACATCTTTCTAGATCTAGTTCACAACCTGCTGTAGCAGAGTTCCAGGCATGAATGTATACAAAAATGTTTCACCGAATTCGATTTCTGAGCTAACCCACTCTCGTTAAATGTTTGACAAATGTAAGATTATACCACGGGCTGTTGATGCTCTAGGATCTCTCTTAGGCCACTGAATTTTGTCTACCAGTTTCATATATTCAGAAGGTGTACAATGGCTAAGGAGTCCACATTAATAATGCTCTTCAGGCGAAGAGCATTAATAGCCATAAGGCATGCCTGTATTCTGAAACATGCGTCCATGGGTCTGAAGAATTGAAACTCTTTGGCTTTGATCATTACTGTAGTGAACAAAGTGGCAAATGTAAGCCAATATTTTCCTAAAAGTATATTGCCTGTATTTCTGAGACATGACCAGAGTAGAGTAATTATTGCATCATTACCTCTGGGCTGCATTTATTTTCTCCTCCTCAGTCACTTCATCAAAAACACCAAGCCATTTATCCTAGAGGTCAGATAAAAGTAAACTTCCTTGGATATTTAGAAGAAAATACTATGTAGATAACAAAAATACACACACACACACACACACACACACACATATTGGAAATATTACAGAGAAAACACTTAGTTGAAAACTTCAGTTAAGTCCCTACTTCTTTCATAGATACCCAAACTGTGACCCACACGGAGCTCAGCTCTGACTCTCCATCGATGTGCACATGCGAAAGAAGGTGTGTGGATTTTCTCCAACAAAAACGAAAGCTTCAAAGCAGAGCCTAAGCTTTAGTGGAAATGAAGACAAAGCTCCGTTCTATCATATGGCACTTACTCTTTTGTGTGCTTTTTTGCAAACTACTAAAAAAATACTCTCATAATTGCATCATTCTTCCTTTCAATCACTGTATCAAATAGTCTAATGGCAAACTCATGATGGTCCTGAGGATATATTAATTTCTAGTGTAGGCCAATTCTCCAGATAGTTTGACATGATACTATTCAGGCCAAGGTTGCAGAGTCTGATTCTCCACAAAGATTAGTCAACTTTAGGAAGGGAAAACTTTAGAAATGTCTAAGAACTCTACACACACTTGGTCACCATCTTCCTAGTCTGTGCTTATAACACAGAAATAGAAAAGACCTGACTAAGTCTTGCTAGAAAAGTCAATTCCATGTGTGCAGCTTAAAGAGGGCAACACTTACCATGCTATGCAAGTACTTAATGTATCATCATTCTTTCCCCTTTCTCTTGGTGTCTATACATATATTTACTGGTGTGTTTTATTATAGCCCAGTGTAGTAGTGGTCAGAGACTATTGCTATCTATCATAGAGTTAAACAGTAATGGGGGACAAGGAAGGACCAAATATGACCTTGGTTCTAAGAGTGTCATCATTATTGCCTTAACATAGTTTTGTTCAGAGTTGTTAGCAAGTGCCAAGGTAGATGGATTAAATTGTTTGTTCTAGTTCTCACTTCTTTCTCCATTTCCCTTTTAGGAATATAACTGGATATCTGTGAATTAGCTGTATAATTTCAAAAACCTATTGTTTTAGTCAATCTTTTGAATTTTAAGAATCGAAACTATTTTTGTATGTTGTGCCTACTCCAAAAGTTAGCTTTATCAAAAGAGGCATGTAGCCAGAGCTTGTTACCATGTCGTTATAACCTTGGATGGTGGGATAGACATCTCAAATATTAATAAAAGGATGCTTAGGATGTGGTGAAAGGAGACACAAATGGCAAAATCCTTCCTCCATGACTTATAAAGTAAAAGGCATTAAGAGACAGGAGAAAATGATGCTTAAGAATGATTGCCTCACTGAGCCTTTTTGGATTCCTCATAAAGTAAACACTTGCGTACTATTGTAAACTTCTATACCTATTTTCAAATGTTTCATATGATTTTTCTTTTGGAAACTGCCTGCATTAGGAGGGTGGTGAGGATGTAATCAAAAGCGGGATGTTTGCTTTGGTAAACATTATGTATGTGCCAGTGGATATTTTGAAATTTATTATTACTAGTAGTCATATTAGCATTAGTATTTTGCATGGGGTCTTCAGGCGGGCGGTGAATGGTGAAAACAGAACGTATTTCTAATGTATGGGGCTTTTAACTCCTACAGTATCTTCCTTAAATTTTGATTTCATGAAGTGTTTTCCAGTGTGTCAAGTTCTTAATCAGTTATGCCTATGATGGTTCCTGGGCAATCATAATGAAAGACAACAATCAAACCTTGAGTTGTTCATGTGTGGATAAAGCTAGAACTTTGCCCAGCTTTAAAACAGATGCTACCACAAGAACAGATTCACTGTCAAAGTTCACTCTGTCCCCAGAATTTAGTTTCTCCTTTATGATTCCGTATGAATTTATATGGGCTGATTTTCTGAAGATGCCTTCTGTGAGTGGTCCTTTCTGATTGATAAAGGAATGCATATCCTGTAGGGAAAAAAAAGAAAGAGTATATAGCATTTCATATCCCAAGCCCAGAGCAAAAGCTTTCTTCCTTTTGGAAAGAGGTAGGGATGTGATGGTATACATTTTAGAGCTGGAAGTACTAAAGTCAATTTAGATTCTTTAGTCAATGACTCTCTATAGTTTCTAACCAAAAAATCCACCTTACAGTCATACACTGAAATATTGTAATCACTTATTTTAATAAGATTTTTTCATTGAATTTATCCTTTTTTTTTTTTTAATTAATTTTTATTGGTGTTCAATTTACCAACATACAGAAAAACACCCAGTGCTCATCCCGTCAAGTGTCCACCTCAGTGCCCGTCACCCATTCCCCTCCAACACCCGCCCTCCTCCCCCTCCACCACCCCTAGTTCGTTTCCCCGAGTTAGGAGTCTTTATGTTCTGTCTCCCTTCCTGATATTTCCCAACATTTCTTCTCCCTTCCTTTATATTCCCTTTCACTATTATTCATATTCCCCAAATGAATGAGAACATACACTGTTTGTCCTTCTCCGACTGACTTATTTCACTCAGCATAATACCCTCCAGTTCCATCCACGTTGAAGCAAATGGTGGGTATCTGTCGTTTCTAATTGCTGAGTAATATTCCATTGTATACATAAACCACATCTTCTTTATCCATTCATCTTTTGATGGACACCGAGGCTCCTTCCACAGTTTGGCTATTGTGGCCATTGCTGATAGAAACATCGGGGTGCAGGTGTCCCGACGTTTCATTGCATCTGAATCTTTGGGGTAATTTATCCTTTTAAACAAACTTCCATGTTTCAAGGCCTTTGTGGAATCCTCGCCTGTCTCCTACTTTACCAGTCTTTTCTCCTTATTCCCTTACATAGATGCTCTTCCCCCAAGTATGGAATACTTTTTGCCATACTCATTTCCCATTCATTGATTCCTCTTTAAGTGATTGCATCCTCCATTCCTACTATCTCTATTTCATTTCCTCTTTTCAAATCAAGCTCAAATGCTCTCTTCTTATTCTCTTATTACATTCCCTTCATGAGTCTTTCACTGTCCTTTGCTCTATCTTCATGTCCTCTCCCTGCAGTGTAGAAAGATAATAAGGGCTGGAGTGAGATAGACCAAGGGACCAGAAACTTATTATGCTTCTGATCTATTGTGGGACCTTGGGCACATGCAAACTGTACTGAGAACTTTCTAATTCATTTGTAAATTGTGGAGGATGATAGTTTTAGCTACCCCCTAAAATTGCCATGATGTAAGGACTGGGGTAGTAGCTAGCAAGTAAGTAATGTGGTAAATTTCTTCACACATAGCATAACATTCCCAAATCTAGTGCAGTGCTTGCAGAGGTCCTGGGTACTCAGTGAATTTCCACACTGAAAATTCAGTACACCAATTTCAGATAACACATAACCAAACTCTTTGGCTGTCATTTAACATACTCTGGTAGGATTAATGGATTCATATTTGCCACAAGATGAGTCTTTATGCTTAGGTAAGATGTTTTCTAGTGTTAGATTAAGTAGACTCAGTTGAAGGAGACCTGAAACTACTGTGAGTTCCGGAAGACAATGGCAGACTGTGAAGATGATTCATGCACACAGAGTCCATTTTGACTGATCTGAACAGCACTACGTAGGTCTCTGTGGAAACAAGTGGAATGGACAAAAAGTTGTCCTATTGTATTAGCCTCATGACTCTGCAATACCTAAATCAAATGACACTACGAAAGCTTCTCAGCCACAGCAGGGGCTGTCCAATGATTTCTCCATTTGGGTGTAGGTTTACATGAAAACACTTGGCCTCTCCAAGGTCCCCCTCCTCAGGAAGGCAATAAAAGACCAAACTGAGACCTACCAGAATTGGGAAGGGCAAGTTGTCATTATCACAGATATCAATGAGGGAAAATGGAAAGAGCTGTCTGGGTTTTGCAGAAGGTGCAGGTGTGCACTGGTTATTTTTGCAAGTGCCAGCGCACCGCCAAAAGGCCAAGTTTCTGAAAACACTAATTTTAATGGTCTTCTGGCCTGAATCTAAGGAAGAAGGGAGATTAGTGTATTTTAATTCACTTAGCCTTATTTTCACCATTGCTATTATACAGCGTGTTCATTGTACTGGCTAGACGAGGGAAACTGAGTCATTTGTTGTATAGAATTCTGCACGTTCTGATGTTGGCTAATACCATCCTCTTGGTGTTGAAGACTTCTTGCCCATATCCTTCAGACTGATGGTTAAGACTAGAGACTCGATCACACTCAAGGTCAGTATTTCCTGTGCCATCAGTTACTGTCGATTACACTGCATCAGGAGACACTGAACCTGTAGACGTTTGTTTTCTACTGGTGTGATCAGTGGGTTCAGGTGTCGGATCTCATTTTAAAAGCTAGAAGGATTTATATTCAAATCACGTGGAGTTTGCTAATCATAGGCTTTCCCAGCCCTTCTCCCCTCAGCCTCAGATATCCTCTTTGGTTTTCTCAGTGCTCAAGTTTCTCCCATGCAGAGGATCTGCCTCTTGTGACACAATTTGCCTGAGCCCTACTTCTCTGGTTCCTCTGCTCTGGGTCATCTTCAAGGACGACTTTCTGCAGTCAGGGTCCTTGGGAAGTTGTCATCACATGCTGGCTATGTGGTGGCTGTGTTTTCTTGTCATACCCCACCAACCCACCCAGAGATGATGTTTTTGTTTAAATATGTTTAACATTTACTGAAAAGAGCCTAAACCACAATGAACTGTGGAAACACACTTCCTCATACACACACTCAAACATACATGTATATATACATCTACACACAAGTACAAGCTTGAGAAAACATAGAAAAAGCAAAACAATGAGAGGTTATAAATGCATTTATTTACCACCAGTTTCCAGAGATGATTTTTAATTACTCAACATTCCCTATCAAAGGAAGAGCTTTCCAAAGAAAAGGTGATCAGCAGTGAAAAGCTGAATTCAGTGTTTCGAGTGGTCAGCTATGAATGTTTTCCTTTGAAGATACCTTAACATTGCTTAAATAAGTGAATTCCTTAAAAGTCAACAGATGAGCCAAGCTGTTGAAGGATAAAGAGATGAGCAACATTTCACCAAATGACCTTAAACACCTGGCCTCTTGGCTTTTCTGGAATGTAGTGAGTACATCACCACCTCCACTGATGTGGGTGCCAGCACTCCACCAGAAGCATCCTGGTTCTGCCACTTAGGAAGCTCAGCATTTTAAAGCTTCGGTTTGCTCAACTTTAACATAAATGATGCTGCCTACAACTCTTAAACTAAATATATAATATTCTACTCAGCACAAGGCAATAAATGTCCCCAGGATGATTAATTTTCGGGGTCACTTCAAAAAGGTCAAATAATGACAAATAAATGTGGCAAAATTTGGGGCATTTGACTTTCAAAATAAAAATATGAATTTTCCAAAGCAATTTGACAATGGAACATTTCTGGGAATGGGAAAACAATGCACGGATCATATATTCTATATGCACAGATACCAATCTCTGTCTATACACTGGCATATGTAAGAAACCTACAGTTCTGTAGTTCTAAATAGCTCACTTGATGTCTAGTTTGGTTCTCTGTTCCAAGACTGCTAGAGTTTTAGGATTCCTTAATTGCCCCCATGAGTGTGTCTATTATCTGGAGTCTTCTAGTGCCAGGGAGGCTGTAAAATGGTGAAGTGGCACTTATCTGGTTGCTCTGTGTCATTGATGTTCACTAATGGCCATTGAGGTGTCGGCACTGCTCTCTTGACCTGGGAAATTGGACTGTGTGCCTGTTGATGAGGCATGTCTTTCAAACCCAGTGGATTTCTATTTCTTCCATACTATTCTGTGACTGATGGAGATACTTTTACTAACCGATCTGTTCCATGTTGAGGTATAAGAAACTCTGCGTGACCATAGAGGGCCATATTTCTTAGACATGTCAGCTCGCTATTCTGTGAGGAATATCTGCTTCCTTTTGGTTTCCATGCAGGAAATGGTGCAGATATCCCATGGACCTGCCTAGTGGTTTTGAGCTTTTCCCATGAGATTGCCACCAAAATCTTCTACTCTATGCCATGAATCATTTTTGTTTCCTAGAAAGCTAAATCTTTAAGACTCATAAGCAACAAAGAGCTCCCTTTTCCTCATATTCTCTTCTTGCTTCTATTCCCTGAGGAGGTGATTTAGTTGCCTCTTAAGGCAGCTTAAGATGGGAAGAAGGATGAGGGACAAAATACCTGAGGTAAAAAAATGAGTTAGTACTTCAAAGATACTTCCTACCATACTTGGAATACCCCTTAGGAAATGCTGTTGTAGAGAACTGAGGATTAAAAGCCAGTGAAGAAGAGGATATGTGTAGTAGTGGTGCTGCCATGAGTTTTATGATGTGTGGTCTCAAGAAATAATGCCTCCTCATCTTGTAAACCACCATCTTGGGCGTGGTCCTTTGCACAGTCCTCTCCCACATTAACTCTTGAAAAGTCTCTTTTGGTTCTGGGAACTCTTCCTCCACCCTATGAAAGGAGGAGAAGCTACCTTATGGAAGACATGAGGACCAATTGAGAGCCAGCTCCAACAGACAGCCACCTAGGTTAGCTCCAGATGAGCTGCAGGCTAACTGCAAGTGCACAAGTGACCTCAGATGAGCCTCCACTGAAGTGTTATGTGAATCATAACCAAGTTAAAAAGTTGTCTAACCTACTGAGTTATGGAATGATTTTTATTATCCATATAAAAACATACAACACAACACAATACAGTACAGTACAATACAATACATTAAAATACAATACAAAAAGTATGTAATAGGATATGGTAGGCATTGAAGAAAAAGGAGATATTTTGTGGGAAGATTTCCTCAATATGAATATATGGGACCAAGGGAAAAAAATTAAATGGAAATAGCTGGGTCTTGGAAGGGGTTCATTTCTCATTCACTGGAAAAATAAAGAAAGAGGAAAAGTCAAGCGTCATTATGGAGATTCCAGTCTTCAGGACTTAGTAAACTGTAGACATGTAGATGGATGGACCCGTGCCAGATGGGTACTTTGTAGCATTCTACAGTTTTGCCTTTTTGGAAATCACTATCACTCTCAGTGGCTTATTTTCAGGAGTTTGTTTTTATGTCACTGATGAAAAACAAACAATTGTCTTATACCAGCATATTCTCAGACATGACACTAGACTAATCTTAATTCCTAATGACGTGGGTTACCCTAAAGATTTCCTCAACACAATGAGGTATATGTCGTAAAAATGCAGACATGTCAAAACTATGGAGAGATTTATGATATGTGTCTCTAGGTTCTGAATCTAAACTCTGTTTTACAAAATGGGGTGTTGCCAGAGAGCTGTGGTCAGCTAGGCTCCAATAATACTCGCTCTAGTCTCAGGGGGAACTTCTAGTTCCATTAGTTGCTTTATTAGAAATGTATTTTACATACATTATTTTATTTAATCTTTACAGCATATCTGAGATTTAGACATTATTTTTATCCACATATTAGGGATCAATAAACTGATACTGAGCTTGAGTAATAGGTCAAATGTCATATAGCTGATTAATGGGAGCACTGGAGTTTGTACTCTGGAGAGGTGGTTTGAAGTCAAGTCAAGTCCTTTTTTACTCAATGATGTTGGTTCTTTTCAACTCATTTCAAAGAGCACTGGAATCCTATGGTACCTCAAGACCACTGAGCAAAACGAGGAGGGAGGAGGAATAAAGCCTTGCACTCTGGTTTCAAACAGAACACATTTATATATTACAAATAGAAATACAAAATTATGCATTATATGCTTAACTACATATATAATATAATATATATGTGGGATCCATTTAAAACTGTGTTTAAAAAAAAATTCCCAAACACTCTATCATACCATGCTATCTCCTAATACTGCTAGAAACTTCTTGAAGTTTCTATGCTTTCTTTGTTCTCCAACAGTATGAAACCTCCCTTGAACTGTGAGCTAGCCTTCGGAAAAAGGAGCAGCTGGGAATCATTGCCCTGGGGATGCTCTGGGCTCCAAAACGGGGCGAAGTATCTACCATGACCCCCGGCAACCTTGCTGTCTGCATCTGGCCAAAGCCAATTAAATTATTCACAGTACCTGCGGCCTTCTCATTGTTATCACAACTCATTGAATTCTCTCCCAAGAGAGAAGTGATGTCTTCTCCAAATATCTTGAGGCAATTTTCAATCAAAAAGTGTACAAGACAAGCCTGTAATGCAAAAAGACCACAAAGGGGTGCTCTTTTTTATATGGCATAGCTATAAGTCACATTTTGTTTATAAATCTTGGATCTAACCAATAATGTGAAAGACTTCTAAGAAGAATTCAGAGTTGATAAAAATATAGAGAAACCTGAGTTCTCTAAGAAAAATAACATAGAGTGATACTTTACAGTGTACTTTGGGTACAGATTTTAAAATACTACTAGTCAGTGGGCTAAAGTTCTAATTTGTCGCCTAGTTTAATAGCTAACATTGTGATATCAATGGTTACATTTTTTAAACTAGCATGGTTTTCAAAGTAACCTACTTTATTAAACTTTACTTATTTTTCAAAATCTCATTTCCAGTTTATATTGGATTGTAACTTATGTATAATATCTTATTTAAATGCGTAAACCATAGACAAAAACTTATGAAATCCATTTCTTAAAAGAGGAAGTATCTTAGTTGGAACGTGGAGATTCTCGTGGGTTTTTTTGTTTGTTCATTTGTCTGTTTTTTGAGGAAAATCTCACATGGCTGGAGAGAAAACATGTCTGTCTGTCTAACTGCAGTCCCTTCTCATGTCTTGCTTTGCCTAATGCTGGCTCTAGACATGGGCTGGGAAAAATCTGTCATCTTATTAGGTAGGTGTGACTACATTAGGAATTCCTAAATACTCTAGAGGTTTCTGTCTGATGTAGCAGAGGCAAAACAGTAGCCAAGTATTTTTCTAAATGAGCCACAACTTGCAGAGCAAGGCCAATGTATTTGGAGCCATGGGTGCTCATAGTGCCCGAGCCAACTAGAATGTGCCTTAATGACCAGAGGAGCTGGGTGTTGTTACCACTGTGTCATGAGGAGCCATGGCTTTGCCCAAGGTTCCAAGCTCCCCCCTCAAGGATCAGGTTGAGAGTTGAAGCTTGGCATGTCAAACTCCGGAGCCCAGGTTCTTTTCTACCATATCACCCCACTCTATCTCTTTTGTTTAGTCAGTCTAGTATTGAATCTCCTGGATAGGAAAGGAGCTACTCAACTGCTCTGCATTTCCCACTTTAACAACACCCCTTCCCATATTCCACCCGAGTAGGATAACAAACTCTGCCATTCCAAGGAAGCCTATGAAGATGTGCTCTTTTCAGTACTGATGCATCCGATTTACTACTATGGATTCTAAACCCCAGAGGACACAAATGAGAGCTCTCTCTACCTTTTTTAGGAAGTTGTCTTACAATTCCAAGCTGCAGGAATTAGACGGACAAAGAATGCTTGGGGCTATACGCAGTGATAAAATAAAAGCTGTCATCTGATTGGATGAGGTTCATTGCTCAATGTTGTATAACACTCCAAAACGGCATCACAAGAGAACAAGATTCGCTTTTGGCAGCTGGGCTAGAAGCCTAAAGTCAGAAAGATGCACTTTTGAATAAGGCAAGTCATTGCACTTAGGAAGCTGGAAGCATAGAGACGGAGAACAGAGGACATCTTTTTAGATCTAGTACACAACCCGCTGTAGCAGAGTTCCAGGCATGAACGTATACAAAAATGTTTCACCGAATTCGATTTCTGAGGTAACCCACTCTGGTTAAATGTTTGACAAACGTAAGGTTATACCATGGGCTGTTGATGCTCTAGGATATCTCTTAGGCCACTGAATTTTGTCTACCAGTTTCATATATTCAGAAGGTGTACAATGGCTAAGGAATCTACATTAATAAGGTCAAGTGAAGAGCAATAATAGCCATAACACATGCCTGTATTCTGAAACATGCCTCCACGGGTATGTAGAATTGAAATTCTTTGGCATTGATCGGTATTTTAGTGGACAAAGTGGCAAAAAGTAAGACAATATTTTCCTAATAGTATATTGGCTGTATTTCTGAGAAATGACCAGACAAGAGCAATTATTGTATCATTACATTTGGGCTGCATTTATTTTCTCCTCCTCACTCGATTCATCAATAACACCAAGGCATTTATCATAAAGGTAGAATGAAAATATACATCCTTGGATATTTCGAAGAAAATCCTTATGTAGATTAAAAAATATAAATATATGCACATATATATGTATATATAATATAAAATATTTATTGGAAATATTACAGAGAAAACACTTAGTTGAAGCTTCTCTCAGTCCCTACTTCCTTCATAGATACCCAAACTGTGACCCACGTGGAGCTCAGCTCTGACTATCCATTGACTTGCACATGCAAAAGCAGGTGTGTGGATTTTCTCCAACAAAAATGAAAGCATCAAAGCAGAGCCTAGGGTTCAGTGGAAAGGAAGACAAAGCTCCCTTCCATCATATCGCACTTACTCTTTTGTGTACTTTTGCAAACTATTACAAAAGCTACTCTCATAATTGCTTCATTCTTCCTTTCCTTAACTGTATAAAAGTAGATGGTCTAATGACAACCTCATGTTGGCCCTGAGGATATATTCATTTCTAGTGTAGGCCAATTCTCCAGATAGTTTGACATGATACTATTCAGGCCAAGGTTGCAGAGTCTGATTCTCCACAAAGATTAGTCAACTTTAGGAAGGGAAAACTTTAGAAATGTCTAAGAACTCTATGCACACGTGGTCACCATCTTCCTAGTCTGTGCTTATAACATGGAAATAGAAAAGACCCTACTAAGTCTTCTAGAAACATGAATTCCATGTGTGCACCTTAAAGAGGGCAACACTTATCATGTTATCTGAGTACCTAATGTATCATCATTCTTTCCCCTGTCTCTTGATGCCTATATATATATATATATATATATATATATATATATATATATATTTAGTGCTGTGTTTTACTGTAGCCCAGTGTAGTAGTGGTCAGGGACTATTGCGATTTATCATAGAGTTGAACAGTAATGGACCAAATATGACCTTGATTCTAAGAGTGTCATCATTATTGCCTTAACATAGTTTTGTTCAGAGCTTTTAGCAAGTGCCAAGGTAGATGGATTAAATTCTTTGTTTTCATTTTCACTTCTTTCTCAATTTCCCTTTTAGAAATAGAACTGGATATCTGTGATTTAGCTGTATAACTTCAAAATTAATCTATTTCTTGAGTCGATCTATTGAATTTTCAGAATTCCAACTACTTGAAGACATGGGGACCAATAAGAGCCAGCACCAATAGACAGACACCTAGGTTAGCTCCAGATGAGCTGCAGGCTAACTGCAATTGCATAAGTGACCTCAGCTGCGGCCAGAACTGCTCAGGTGAGCCTCCACTGAAGTGTTCTGTGAATCATAAACAAATGAAATGGTTGTCTAACCTACTGAGTTATGGAATGATTTTTAGTATCCATATAAAAACATACAACACAATACAATACCATACAGTACAATACAGTACGATTCCAAAAATATGTCATAGGATATGGTAGGCATTGAAGATAGAGGAGATAATTTGTGGGAAGATTTCCTCAATATGAATGTAAGGGACCAAGGAAAAAGCTTTAAATGGAAATAGCTTGGTCTTGGAAGGGGTTCATTTCTCATTCATTGGAAAAATAAAGAAAGAGGAAGTGTCAAGGGTCATTATGGAGATTCCAGTCTTTTGTGACTTAGTAAACTGTAGACATGTAGGTGGATGGACCCATGCCAGATAGGGACTTGGTAGCATTCTGCAGTTGTGCTCTTTTGGAAATCATTATCACTCTCAGTGGCTTGGATTCAGTAGTTTGTTTTTCTGTCACTGATGAAATGAAAAACAGACACTTGTCTTATCCAGCATATTCTCAGACATGACACTAGACTCATCTTAATTCCTGATGACACGGATTACCCTAAAGATTCCCTCAACACAATGAGGTATATGTCATAAAGCGAAGACATGTCAAAAGTAGGGAGGGATTTATGATATGTGTCTCCAGGTTCTGAATCTAAACTCTGTTTTACAAAATGGGGTGTTGCCAGTGAGCTGTGGTCAGCTAGGCTCCAATAACACTCGCACTAGTCTCAGGGGGAACTTCTCCTAGTTCTATTAATTGCTTTATTAGAAATGTATTTTACATCATTATCTTATTTAATTTTTACATCATTTCTAAGATTGATACATTATTTTTATCCAAATTTTAGAGATGAATAAACTGTTACTGAGCTAGAGTAATTGGCCAAAGGTCATATAGCTGATAAATGGGGGCACTGGAGTTTGTACTCTGGAGAGGTAGTTTGACATCAAGTCAAGTCCTTTGTACTCAATGATGCTGGTTCCCTTCAACTCATTTTAAAGAAAACTGGAATCCTGTGGTGCCTCAAGAGCACTGAGCAAAACAAGGAGGAAGAATGAATAAAAGCCTCATGCTCTGGTTTCAACCAGAACACATTTATATATTATAAATAGATTTACATAATTGCGTATTATATGCCTAACTGCATATATAATATAATATAATATAATATAATATAATATAATATAATATAATATAGATATGGGATCAATTTAAAATTTTGTTAGAAAAAATTGCCAAACGCTCTATCATACCATGCTATCTCCTAATACTGCTAGAAACTTCTTGAAGTTTCTATGCTTTCTTTGGTCTCCAGCAGTGTGAAACTTCCCTTGACCTCTGAGCCAGCCTTTGGAAGAAGGAGCAGCTGGCAATCGATCATTGCCCTGGGGATGCTCTGGGCTCCAGAACAGGGCTAAGTATCTACCATGAACTCTGGCAACCTTGCTGTCTATATCTGGCCAAAGCCAATTAAGTTATTCACAGTACCTGCAGCCTTCTCATTGTTATCACAACTCTTTTTTAATTCTCTCCCAAGAGAGAAGTGATGTCTTCTCCAAATATCTTGAGGCCATTATCAATCAAAAAGTGTACAAGACAAGCCTGTAATGCAAAAAGACCACAAAGCGGTGCTCTTTATCATATAGTATAGCTATAAGTCACATTTTGTTTAAAATCTTGGATCTAACCAATAATGTGAAAGACTTCTAAGAAGAATTCAGAGTTGATAAAAATAGAGAGAGACCAGAGTTCTCTAAGAAAAATAACATAGAGTGATACTTTACAGTGAACTTTGGGTACAGATTTTAAAATACTACTAGTCAGTGGGCTAAAGTTCTAATTTGTGGCCTAGTTTAATAGCTAACATTGTGATATCAATGGTTACATTTTTAAAACTAGGATGGTTTTCAAAGTAACCTAATTTATTAAACTACTTATTTTTCAAAATTTCGTTTCCACTTTATATTGGGTTGTAACTTATGTATAACATCTTATTTAAATGCATAAAGCATAGACAAAAACTGATGAAATCCATTTCTTAAATGAGGAAGTATCTTAGTGGAATTTGGAGATTCCTGTGGGCTTTTTTTTGTTTGTTTGTTTTTGTTTTGTTTTTTGAGGAAAAACTCACATGGCTGGAGAGAAAACGTGTGTCTAACTGCAGGGCAGTCCCCTTCTCATGTCTTGCTTTGCCTAATGCGGACTCTAGACATGAGCTTGCGGAAAAGCTATCATCGTATTAGGCATTGTGGCTCCATTAGGATGTCCTGGAATACTCTAGTAGTTTCTGTCTGATGTAGCAGAGGCAAAACAGTAGCCAAGTATTTTTCTAAATGAGCCACAACTTGCAGAGCAAGGCCAATGTGTTTGGAGCCATGGGTGCTCATAGTGCCCAAGCCACCTAGGATGTGCCAGTAACGACCAGAGGAGCTAGGTATTGTTACCACTGTGTCATGAGGAGCCATGGCTTTGCCCAAGGTTCCAAGCTCCCCCCTCAAGGATCAGGTTGAGAGTTGAAGCTTGGCATGTCAAACTCTGGAGCCCAGGTTCTTTTCTACCATATCACCCCACTCTTCTCTCTCTTTTGTTTAGTCAGTCTAGTATTGAATCTCCTGGATAGGAAAGGAGCTACTCAACTGCTCTGCATTTCCCACTTTAACAACACCCCTTCCCACATTCCACCCGAGTAGGATAACAAACTCTGCCATTCCAAGGAAGCCTATAAGATTGCTCTTTTCAGTACTGATCCATCCGATTTACTACTACACATTTCACATTCAAAGCATGGATTCTAAACCCCAGAGGACACAAATGAGAGCTCTCTCTACCTTTTTTAGGAAGTTGTCTTACAATTCCAAGCTGCAGGAATTAGACAGACAAAGAATGCTTGGGGCTATATGCAGTGATAAAATAAAAGCTGTCATCTGATTGGATGAGGTTCGTTGCTCAATGTTGTATAACACTCCAAAACGGCATCACAAGAGAACAAGATTCGCTTTTGGCAGCTGGGCTAGAAGCCTAAAGTCAGAAAGATGCACTTTTGAATAAGGCAAGTCATTGCACTTAGGAAGCTGGAAGCATAGAGACGGAGAACAGAGGACATCTTTTTAGATCTAGTACACAACCCGCTGTAGCAGAGTTCCAGGCATGAATGTATACAAAAATGTTTCACTGAATTCGATTTCTGAGGTAACCCACTCTGGTAATGTTTGACAAACTTAAGGTTATACCACTGGCTGTTGATGCTCTAGTATCTCTCGTAGGCCACTGAATTTTGTCTACCAGCTTCACATATTCAGAAGGTGTACAATGGCTAAGGAGTCCACATTAATAATGCTCTTCAGGCGAAGAGCATTAATAGCCATAAGGCATGCCTGTATTCTGAAACTGGCCTCCATGGGTGTGAAGAATTAAAACTCTTTGGCATTGATTGTTATTTTGGAGGACAAAGTGGCAAAATATAAGCCAATATTTTCCTAATAGTATATTTGCTGTATTTCAGAGACATGACCAGAATAGAGTAATTATTGTATCATTACCTTTGGGCTACATTTATTTTCTCCTCCTCAGTCAATTCATCAATAACACCAAGCCATTTATCATAGAGGTCGAATGAAAATATACTTCCCTGGATATCTTGAAAAAAATCCTTATGTAGATTAAAAAAGATATATACAAACAAACATAGATATAAAATAGAAAATATATATTGGAAGTTTTACAGAGAAAACACTGAGTTGAAACTTCACTTTGGTCCCTACTTCCTTCATAGATACCCAAACTGTGACCCACACGGAGCTCAGCTCTGACTATCCATTTACTTGCACGTGCAAAAGCAGGAGAGTGGATTTTCTCCAACAAAAAAATGAAAGCATCAAAGCAGAGCCTAGGCTTCAGTGGAAAGGAAGACAAAGCTCCCTTCCATCATATCGCACTTACTCTTTTGTGTACTTTTTTGCAAACTATTACAAAAGCTACTCTCATAATTGCTTCATTCTTCCTTTCCTTAACTGTATAAAAGTAGACGGTCTAATGGCAAACTCATGTTGGTCCTGAGGATATATTCATTTCTAGTGTAGGCCAGTTCTCCAGATAGTTTGATATGATACTATTCAGGCCAAGGTTGCAGAGTCTGATTCTCCACAAAGATTAGTCAACTTTAGGAAGGGAAAACTTTAGAAATGTCTAAGAACTCTATGCACACGTGGTCACCATCTTCCTAGTCTGTGCTTATAACACAGAAATAGAAAAGACCTGACTAAGTCTTGCTAGAAAAGTCAATTCCATGTGTGCACCTTAAAGAGGGCTACACTTATCATGTTATCTGTGTACCTAATGTATCATCATTCTTTCCCCTGTCGCTTGATATATACATTGTGGTGTGTTTTACTGTAGCCCAGTGTAGTAGTGGTTAGGGAGTATTGCTATTATTGTATAGTTGAACAGTAATGGGGTAGAAGGAAAGACCAAATGTGACAAGGAAGGACCAAATATGACCTTGATTCTAAGAGTGTCATCATTACTGCATTACCATAGTTTTGTTTAGAGGTGTTAGCATGTACCAAGGTAGATGGATTAAATTCTTTGTTCTAGTTCTCACTTCTTTCTCTATTACCATTTTAGCAATACAATGCGATATCTGTGATTTAGGGTGTATAATTTCAAAATTAATCTATTTCTTAGTCGATCTATTGAATTTTCAGAATTCCAAACTACTTTTGTCCATTGCACCTACTTCAAAAGTTAGATTTATCAAAAGAGGCATGTAGCAAGAGCTGGTTGCCATGTTGTTATCACTTTGGATGGTGGGCTAGACATCACAAATATTAACAAAAGGATGCTTAGGATGTGGTAAAAAGAGACACAAATGGCAAAATATTTCCTCCATGACTTATAAAGTAAAAGGCACTAAGAAACAGGAGACAATGATGCTTAAGAATGATTTGGTCACCTCACTGAGCCTTTTTGGATTCCTCATAAAGTAAACATTTGCTTACTATTGTGAACTTCTATGTCTATTCTCAAATGTATCATATGATTTTTCTTTTGGAAACTGCCTTCATTAGGGTGGTGAGGACGTCATCAAAAGCAGGTGTTTGCTTTGGTAAACATCATGTATGTGCCAGTGGATATTTTGAAATTTATTATTATTACTAGTAGTCATATTAGCATTAGTATTCTGCATGGAGTCTTCAGGTGGGCGGTGTGTGGTAAAAACAAAGTATTTCTAATGTTTGGGGCTTTTAACTCCTACAGTATCTTCCTTAAATTTTGATTTGATGAAGTTTTTTCCAGTGTGTCAAGTTCTTAATCAGTTATGCCTATGATGGTTCTTGGAAAATCATGATTGAAAGACACCAATCACCACTTGAGCTACTCATGTGTGGATAAAGCTAGAACTTTCCCCACCTTTAAAACCGATGCTACCACAAGGACAGATTCGCTGTCCAAGTTCACTCTGTCCCCAATATTTAGTTTCTCCTTTAGGATTCTGCATGATTTTCTACTTCCTGATTTTCTGAAGATGTCTTTCATGAGTGGTCCTTTCTGATTGATAAATGAAAGCATATTCTGTAGGAAAAGAAGAATAGTATATGGCATTTCATATCCCAATCCCAGAGCAAAAGCTTGCTTCCTTTATGAAAGACCTAGGGAATGTGACAATATGTGGTTTTACAGCTGGGGAGACTAAAGTCAATTTAGATTCTTTAGTCAATGTCTCTCTATAGTTTCTACCCAAAAATCCACCTTACAGTCATACACTGAAACATTGTAATCACTTATTTTAATTTGACTTTTTTCATTGCATTTACCCTTTTAAATCAAACTCCATGTTTCAAGGCCTTTGTGGAATCCTTGCCTGTCTCCTACTTTACCAGTCTTTTCTCCTTATTCCCTTCCATAGATGCTCTTGCCCCAAGTATGGAAATTTTTTTGCCGTACTCATTTCCCATTTGTTGATTCCTCTTTAAGTGATTGCATGCTGCATTCGTACTACCTCTATTTCATTTCCTCTATTAAAATCAAGCTCAAATGCTCTCTTCTTATTCTCCAATTACATTCCCTTCATGAGTCTTTCACTGTCCTTTGATCTATCTACATGTCCTCTTCCTGCAGTGTAGAAAGATAATAAGGGCTGAAGTCAGAAAGACCAAGGGATCGGAAATCTATTATCCTTCTATTCTATTGTGTGACCTGGGGCACATGTTAACTGTACTGAAACATTTCTAATTCATTTGTAAATTGTGGAGGATGATAGTTCTACCTACCCCCAAAAATTGCCGTGATACAAGTACCGGGGTAGTAGCTAGCATGTAACTAACGTGGTATATGTCTTCACACCTAGCATACATTCCCAAATCTAGTGTAGTGCTTGCAGAGGTACTGGGTACTTAGTAAATTTGCACAGCAACAATTCAGTAGACCGATTTGAGATAACACAGGCCAAACTAGTGGCTGTCATTTAACATATTCTGTTAGGATTAATGGATTCATATTTGCTGCAGGGTGAGTCTTTATGCTTAGGTAAGATGTTTTCTGTTTTTAGATTAAGTAGACTCAGTTTAAGGAGACTGGAGTCTACTGTAAGTTCAGAAAACAGTGGGAAAATGTGAAGATGATTCATGCACACAGAGTCCATTTTGACTGATCTGAACAGGCCTACATGGGTCTCTATGGAAACAAGTGGAATGGACAAAAAGTTGTGCTGCTGTATTGGCCTCATGACTCTGCAGTGGCTAAATCAAATGACACTACCAAGGCTTCTCAGCCACAGCCAGGGGCTGTCTAATAATTTCCACATTTGGGGGTAGGTTTGTATGAAAACACTTGGCCTCTCCAAGTTCCTTCTCCTCAGGAAGGCAATAAAAGACCAAACTGAGACCTACCAGAATTGGGAAGGGCAAGTTGTCATTATCACAGATATCTGTGAGGGAAACTCCAAAGAGCTGTCCTGGTTTTGCAGATGGTGCAGTTGTGCACTGGTTGTTCTGACAAGTGCCAGCGCACCACCAAAATGCCAAGTTCTGAAAGCACTGCTTTTCATGGTCTTGTGGCCTGTATCTAAGGAAGAAGGTTGATTAGTGTATTTTATTTTTTTTTATTTTTATTTTTTTTTATATGTTTATTTTTTTTTAATTTTTTTTTTTATTTATTTATGATAGTCACAGAGAGATAGAGAGAGGCAGAGACACAGGCAGAGGGAGAAGCAGGCTCCATGCACCGGGAGCCCGACGTGGGATTCGATCCCGGGTCTCCAGGATCGCGCCCTGGGCCAAAGGCAGGCGCCAAACCGCTGCGCCACCCAGGGATCCCGATTAGTGTATTTTAATTCACTTAGCCTTATTTTCACCATGGCCAATATACAGCATGTTCATGTAGTGTAAATGTCCCCAGGATGATTAATTAATGGGGTCACTTCAAAAGGGTCAAGTAATGTCAAATAAATATGGAAAAAAATTGGGGCATTTGACTTTCAAAGGGAAAGTATGAATTTTCCAAACCTATTTGACAGGGGAACCTTCTCTGGAAATGGGAAAACAATGCATGGATCATATATTCTATATGCACTGATAGCAATCTCTGTCTATACACTGGCATATGTAAGAAATGTACAATTCTGTAGTTCTATTTTTTTTTTTTTAAATTTATGATAGTCACAGAGAGAGAGAGAGAGAGGCAGAGACACAGGCAGAGGGAGAAGCAGGCTCCATGCACTGGGAGCCCGATGTGGGATTCGATCCCGGGTCTCCAGGATCGCGCCCTGGGCCAAAGACAGGCGCCAAACCGCTGCGCCACCCAGGGATCCCAATTCTGTAGTTCTAAATAGCTCACTTGATGTCTAGTTTGATTCTCTGTTCCAAGACTGCCAGAGATTTAGGATTTCTTAATTGCCCTCATGAGTGTGTCTATGTTCTAGAGTCTTTTGGTGCTGTAGAGGCTGTAAAATGGTGAAGTGGCACTTATCTGGTTGCTCTGTGTCATTGATGTATACTAATAGCCACTGAGGTGTCCAAACTGCTATCTGACCATGGGAAATTGGTCTGTACGCCTGTTGCTGAGGCACGTCTTTCAATCGCAGTGGCTCTCTATTTCTTCCATACTATTCTGGTACTGATCGAAAGACATTTACTAACTGATCTGTTCCATGTTGAGGTATAAGCAACTCTGCATGGACATAGAAGGCCCCTTCTTTCTTAGACTTGTCAGCTCATTATTCTGTGAGGAATTTCTGCTTCCTTTTGGTTTCCATCCAGGAAATGGTGCAGATATCTCATGTACCTACCCAGTGGTTTGGGGCTTTTCCCATGGGATTGCCACCGAAATCTTTGACTCTATGCCATGAATCTTTTTTGTTTCCTAGAAAGCTAAATCTTGAAGGCTCATAAGCAACAAGATTTATTCATTCATTCATTCATTCATGAAAAACACAGAGAGGGGCAGAGACATAGGCAGAGGGAGAAGCAGGCTCCAGGCAAAGAGCCTGATGTGGGACTCGATCCAGGAACTCGGGGATCATGCCCTGAGCCAAGGCAGACGTTCAACAGCTGAGCCACCCAGGTGTCCCTTAAAAATATTTTAAAACTTTTCCAAATTCACATGGTAAATAATCTAGAATAGGACTGAAATTCAGGGCTGTGCGATTAAAAAAATCAATGTTCATAACTAAGATTCTATGTTCTTATTTTAGTCCCAGTGCCTTCTTTTTGACAACTCTGGTCCATAAATTATGTTAACAGTTAATGCACTTAATTCTTATTACACCTATAGGTTATTTTTCTCTGAAACACATGGATACCATACATTTCTTCTGCTTGAAAAAACTAGAATTTTCCCATTTGCCTTCCAGATAAAACCTTGTATTTGTTAGTGTGGTATTCAGAAAGTAAAAGTAAATTAGGGAGATCAGAGTGAAGAAACAGGGGACTCAAGATGAGTTAAAGTTCAGAGTGATTAATGTACTTAATTGTATTTACTTATTTATGTTTTTTTAATTATCTATCGAAGAAAATATCCATTGGATTTCTGATATTTTTCCTAAGATACATTTAAAACTACCATCATGGGGTGCCTGGGTGATTCAGTCAGTTAAGTGGCAAACTCTCAATTGCGACTTGGAACCAAAGTACCACTACCCCCAGCCCATTTTTTGAGGTGGCACGTTGAAACTGACCTCTAAACTTTCCTATTTGCAATATGTAAAGAGTAGTTCATTCTGTCATGTCATGGCAAAATCCTTTTTTTTTTTTTTAAAGAATGACGAAGTTTTTTTTTTTTAATTTTTTTTTTATTTATTTATGATAGTCACACACACACAGAGAGAGAGGCAGAGACATAGGCAGAGGGAGAAGCAGGCTCCATGCACCGGGAGCCCGACGTGGGATTCGATCCGGGGTCTCCAGGATCGTGCCCTGGGCCAAAGGCAGGTGCCAAACTGCTGCGCCACCCAGGGATCCTGGCAAAATCCTTTTAAAAAAAAAGATTTTATATATTTATTCATAAGACACACATAGAGAGAGAGGCAGAGACAGAGGCCAAGGGAGAAGCAGGCTCCTCACAGGGAGCCTGATGCAGGACTTGATCCCAGGGCCCTGGGATCATGCCCTGAGCCAAAGGCAGATGCTCAAACACCGAGCCACCCAGGCACCCATCAGCATGGCAACATCTTAGCCATTTTTCAATATGTTATACATTTGTGCACACCACTGTGGATCTTTGCCACAAAATCTTTTTACCTCAAGGTAGTGTCCCCTAAAGGTAAGAGGTGATCACAGCTGCAGAAAAATTTAGAGGACTCTAAAGAATAGAGAAGTCAAAAAAGGACTGTCCCTGTTCCCACTGGGACTCCTAGGAGGTAGTTGAGTGTGTCTAAGCAGAGAGGGTTGGGATGATCCCAGAGTCATCTGTACCATGGAAGCAGTGTGGAAGAGGTCCAGGAGTAGGGATGAAGAGGACAATAAATGAAGGACTGCTGAGGGAGACCATGGGGGAATTTCTGACGTCTTAGTAGATGCTAATGAGTTATGATGCCATTGCCCAAAAACTATGAAACCAAGCCTGTACCAATTTTTTTTAATGTATGCCTGATATTTGGATTGAAAACATTGTGAGTGCTACCTAAGTCATGGGATCAAATATTTTTTCCCTCAGCCTTCTCTATTAAGAAATTATCTCTGTCCTCTATATGTCTACTCCATGTTTAAATCATTCCCGTGACACCTTTGTGGGGGAGATTATAGTAGAGTAACTAATGCTACATGTCCTGTTTTCTTTATGAGATTGTAATTTGGGCAGCCCAGGTGGCTTAGCGGTTTAGCGCCGCCTTCGGCCCAGGGCCTGATCCTGGAGACCCAGGATCGAGTCCCATGTCGGGCTCCCTGCGTGGAGCCTGCTTCTCCCTCTGCCTGTGTCTCTGCCTCTCTCTCTGTGTGTGTCTCACATGAATAAATAAATAAAATCTTAAAAAAAAGAGATTGTAATTTTGCTGGATTAAGTCGTATTTATCTTGTTATATCCCATCCCTTGTAGGGTCAAACACAGGGTCTTATACTTCTCACATAGTAGGTACTTCGTATATAATATGTATATAATATGTAATATGTTATGAAATGAACTGAATTGTAAAGAAAATACCATTGAGTTTGTATTCCAGAAAAGACCCTTTCATATACTGCATTGTAGGACAAAGTAGCATCACACAGTTCTTTATCACATACATTAATGAGTTCTTACATAAATAAGCGAAGGGACAAAAATATTAGCAAAATGCTGTCAGTTACATAATAAGAGTTTTGCAGAGAATTTACTCTGAGTTCTCTAAAGCAGATAATTCAGTCCTGTGGCTCCAAATAGGCATTTATTATGTCTCCAGAATGCCCCTTTCTTTATTCCATCATTATAGAAGCTCTAATCATAGGGCACAATTTTAGAGAATATGTAAGTTAACATGAAAATTCAGATTTCCACTTATGGAAAATTGCATGTGGAAAAACCCCAGCTGTGATTCCTAAATAAACATCAAGAAAATGAACAGAAAAAACCTTAGTGTGAAACATTTCCCTTGAAGAATTTTCTTCTTACTCTGATACTGGCTTGATTACAGGAGGCTGTTGGAGTAATAGTTATATTTCCTTTGTGATTTTTTATTTTATGCCATTCTTGTAAAAACTGAATTTGTCTGATTTATTAATTTCTGTTTTGAGACATGAAAAATCACTGATCTCTAAATTTTCTTTGTATTGATTACCAACATCTCCATGAATCTGTATGAGACTGCCCCAGAAGACGACTTACCTCATTGTGAGAAGATGAGATATTGACTATTTCATGCATATAGCAAAATGTTAGAATAGTGTCTTGTAATTAAAAGTAACTGTATCTATAAGGATATGATTATGAAATAAACATTGGAAAATCTGGTTGAGAAAAAAGAAACTACTCACCCTATTAAAAATAATTTTTAAGGGTGCCTGGCTGGTTCAGTCAGTGGAGCATGTGACTTTTGACCTTGGGGTTGTTTATAAGTTTGAGTCCCACGTTGGGTCTAGAGATTACCTAAAAAAAGTTTTTATATGTCTCAAATTCTGAAACACTCATGATGAACATGACACCCAAAGTGCATTTTTACAATAAATGTGTTACTTTGAGAAGAAATATCTTTGTGTCTAACTAAAGAATATGACAGACCTGAACTTTTATATTCTAGAACTAAAAGTCTTACTGTTTGACATTTTTATGTTCATTTATACATTTTATATAAATATAGACATTTCTAGAAATATAAATATTTTCACATTTCCCCCTATACATATGCTTACATATTTATATTTCATTTCTAAGGTATTTATATTTTTTGACCTACCTCATACTTTAGAGATAGTGATGGTTAACTCATTAAACACCCAAACCAAGTAAATGGGACAACAGCACAATTGTTAGACTCTATAGTGGTGCAGGCCATTTATGTGACCTTAACATGGATCTCTTAACATGGATCCCACAGCATCATGGTAAACAAGACAAATACTTTGGATAGAACAAATGCCTTTGTGATGTTCTTACAAATTTATATTCCCATTAATGGTGATATACCAAGAATAGAGTATATTTTTAATTTCTTTTAGGAACACAGCTATGTTTTCCTTCTCACAGCAAATGGTAAGATATCATCACTATTGGGAATTGAAGTCCACAAAAGAGAAAAAATAGTTCTTCAATGACCAAATGTGATTTTCAGAAGTCATGTTTAGTGAGTAACATGATTAATCTTGCATTTAAAAAGGAGTCAGAAATGATAAAAGGAAGAACATCTTCCTTCTTTTGAACTACATTTCACTCCACAAATACTAATACACAAAGAGTAGAGAGTCATGTGAAAAACCTATAAAGGATAATTCAATACAGGAACTTGCATAGAATTATTTTCCATGAACTAATCAGAACCTGCATTAATGTAAATGAAATCTACTTTAGCTTCCAGGAATGCCATTGATTCTTTAAGGGACCTAAAAGAATAAAGAATGAATGTATAAGAATAGTAATATGATGGTAATGTGTAATAATTATACATCTACCTAATTGCAGAATATAGTGCAAAGTGTAATCAGTACTGTTGTTGTGCCCAAGATAGGGAATCCGAGAAACCACCGAGGAGCTGACAACGATGCAAGCACACGAGGGTTTATTAGCAAGCTCGAGCTTGGGTCCAAGTATACCCGACACAGCGGAACAAGGACTTGGACCCCGAAGTGGGTTACAGCTGGGTTTTTATGGGCTGGTCTAGGGGATTTTCAGAAGGGATGGAGGAATTTCTCAAGTTCTGTTTACATTCTGATATGGGGCTTTCAAGGGCATTGAGCTCTGTTCTTATTCTAATAGGGGCTTCCTGCCCTTGGCTTGGGGTCTGTTCTTGTTCTAATATGGGACTTTCTACCATGGGCGTGGGCTCTGTTGTCTTTCTGATATGGGATTACCTGCCGAGGACACTGAGGACATTCTGCAGTTTTCCCATAAAGTTCAGCTCTTATTCACAGGGGCCTAAAATGGCTGTACTTGTGCTAACGCTAAACTTGAGGTGGAAAGGCTTTGATTTTTCTTGGCCTCCACACTGTGAAGAGCAATTTAGTAATCATTAATAATTCTCAGGTGTTTCCCTCATAGTCCAGTGATACAAAGCAATTGTTGTACATTTTCTGCCGATATCAGCCATCACTTTAAAATTGGTTTTGTTTATCTTTACTGAGTACAAAAATTGGCTGTTTTTTAATTTCGAATAAATTTTAAATATGAAAATATTTTGATACTATATTACATATGTTGTACTTAAATTACATGCTGTAGCCTTCCACAACTCACCCTGATACTTTTGGTTTTCTTACATGCAAACTGAAACGTCCTTTGAAAAAAATCCTCATTAGCTGATAGGTCTCCTTTTGTTGACATATCCTAGAGATATGATAATTCCAGAAAGAGGATAAGGAGACAAGAATTTTAATCACTAAATCACAAAATCTTTTGTAAAATTGAATAACCTCCAGATGCTATCCTTTTTAGCCTTGTAAACTAATGGAAACATATTTCAAACTGTAGATTTTTCTTCCCTTTAATGAGGTCACTTGTACCTTTTAGTGGTCTACAAATAGCAAGCTAAATAAAAGAATGTCTTCTTTTTTTATACTCTGATAGCACTAAAAATGAACAAAAGCATCTCTGCTAAGCTTGTCTACTGTTATCTCCAGCCTCGTAGGCATATTTCATTTAAATTATTCCTTGTCTTTCATGAACATACACATTTGGTCTTGGCATGTAGCTGGGCCAGTGGCCATTTTTAACGTTGCAGCATAATAGACCCATGGGAGGAGAAAATAGTGTTCTATTTGTTAGTACTTCTCAAAGTACTTTGGATTGCATACAAAATTACCTGGGGATCTTGGTAAAATATAGCTTCTGACTCAGGAGGGCTGGGGTAAAGCCTGATGATTCACATTTCTAATAAATCTCAGGTGACCCAGTGCCGCTGGTCCACTAACCCTCACTTTGTTTGCTAGGTATGATCAAAGTGATGTATTTTCATCTTTTCTCTTGAATTGAGTGCAAGCTTGGGGGAAGGGACCTAACCTATCTTTATCTATTCTTCAGCAGGGCCAAGCCCAGCACTCGGCATCTGGTGTGCGCTCAATAAACATATGTTGCATACCAGACGATAACCAAGAGTAAAGACTCCCTGTTCTCTGGTGCCCTAAATTTTGTTTTCTCTCAGAATGTATAACAACAAGAGACCCTTTTCTCACCTAGTCACGTGATCTGGTTACAAGTCAGAGTAGTAAATTGAAATTATAAGGTTGCACTCACTAGAAGTCACAGAACCAGGATGACAATTTTACAACTTCTTTTATCACCTCTTCCCAGCTTTCCTTTGTCTAGCTAGAACATATTCTAGGAGTGGTGCCCTCTTCAACTCCTCGTGGTCCAAAGTGCTGAAGTATTAAGCCTCTTAGAGGGAAAGTAAGGGAGGAGCACAGGAGGCTGAGGGTAACACCTTGAAAGTTCTTTTTAATTTGAGAATATCAACAGAGGGTCACCCGGACTTACACATGCATTGCTTTGACCTTCTTCTAAGATGTAAAATTGTTTGTTCTTGAGGTTATTTATCCACAGTTGTTGTTGTTGTTGTTTTTTGTTTTGTTTTGTTTTGTTTGTTTTTTTTAGTTAGAATTGCTCCTAAGCATTTTTGGAAACTGAAGAGGTCACTGGTGTGTGGCTGTTGCATTTTGCCCTAGATCATTAGGCATCCACCTTCAATAGTGTACAGTGAAGCCATCCTGTGGGGTGCTTGGGCAGCTTGCCTTCTTCGTGTGATGGACGTGTAGACAGTCTTATACCCACTCTGTGCTTAGAAAATCAGTGTTAACAAAAAGACATTAAAGGCATTCAAATTGGCAAAGAAGAAGTCAAACCCTCCCTCTTCGCCGATGACAAGATACTCTACATAGAAAACCCAAAAGCTTACACCCCAAGATTGCTAGAACTCATAGAGCAATTTGGTAGCGTGGCAGGATACAAAATCAATGCCCAGAAATCAATGGCATTTCTATACACTAACAATGTGACTGAAGAAAGAGAAATTAAGGAGTCCATCCCATTTACAATTGCACCCAAAAGCATAAGATGTCTAGGAATAAACCTAACCAAAGAGGTAAAGGATCTATACCCTAAAAACTATAGAACACTTCTGAAAGAAATTGAGGAAGACACAAAGAGATGGAAAAATATTCCATGCTCATGGATTGGCAGAATTAATATTGTGAAAATGTCAATGTTACCCAGGGCAATTTACACGTTTAATGTATTCCCTATCAAAATACCATGGACTTTCTTCAGAGAGTTAGAACAAATTATTTTAAGATTTGTGTGGAATCAGAAAAGATCCCGAAGAGCCAGGGGAAGTTTAAAAAAGGAAACCATAGCTGGGGCCATCACAATGCCAGATTTCAGGTTGTACTACAAAGCTGTGGTCATCAAGACAGTGTGGTACTGGCACAAAAACAGACACATAGATCAATGGAACAGAATAGAGAACCCAGAAGTAGACCCTCAACTTTATGGTCAACTAATATTCGATAAAGGAGGAAAGACTATCCACTGGAAGAAAGACAGTCTCTTCAATAAATGGTGCTAGGAAAATTGGACATCCACTTGCAGAAGAATGAAACTAGACCACTCTCTTTCACCACACACAAAGATAAACTCAAAATTGATGAAAGATCTAAATGTGAGACAAGACTCCATCAAAATCCTAGAGGGGAACACAGGCAACACCCTTTTTGAACTCGGCCACAGTAACTTCTTGCAAGATACATCCACAAAGACAAAAGAAACAAAAGCAAAAATGAACTATTGGGACTTCATCAAGATAAGAAGCTTTTGCACAGCAAAGGATACAGTTAACAAAACTCGAAGACAACCTACAGAATGGGAGAAAATATTTGCAAATGACGTATCAGATAAAGGGCTAGTTTCCAAGATCTATAAAGAACTTATTACACTCAACACCAAAGAAACAAACAATCCAATCATGAAATGGGCAAAAGACATGAAGAGGAATCTCACAGAGGAAGACATAGACATGGCCAACATGCACATGAGAAAGTGCTCTGCATCACTTGCCATTAGGGAAATACAAATCAAAACCACAATGAGATACCACCTCACACCAGTGAGAGAGGGGAAAATTAATAAGGCAGGAAACCACAAATATTGGAGAGGATGCGGAGAAAAGGGAACCCTCTTACACTGTTGGTGGGAATGTGAACTGGCGCAGCCACTCTGGAAAACTGTGTGGAGGTTCCTCAAAGAATTAAAAATAGATCTGCCCTACGACCCAGCAATTGCACTGTGGGGATTTACCCCAAAGATTCAGATGCAATGAAACGCCGGGACACCTGCACCCCAATGTTTATAGCAGCAATGTCCACAATACCAAACTATGGAAGGAGCCTTGGTGTCCATCGAAAGATGAATGGATAAAGGAGATGTGGTTTATGTATAAAATGGAATATTACTCAGCCATTAGAAACGACAAATACCCACCATTTGCTTCGATGTGGATGGAACTGGAGGGTATTATGCTGAGTGAAGTGAGTCAATCGTAGAAGGACAAACAGTGTATGTTCTCATTCATTTTGGAAATATAAATAATAGTGAAAGGGAATAAAGGGGAAAGGAGAAGAAATGTGTGGGAAATATCAGAAAGGGAGACAGAACATAAAGACTCCTAACTCTGGGAAACGAACTAGGTGTGGTGGAAGGGGAGGAGGGCGGGGGGTGGGGGTGACTGGGTGATGGGCACTGAGGGGGGCACTTGACGGGATGAGCACTGGGTATTATTCTGTATGTTGGTAAATTGAACACCAATAAAAAATAAATTTATTAAATAAAAAAATTAAAAAAGTAAATTCTAGAATCTCCAAAATTATACCAACAATTATTTACATATTCAGAAAAATGAAACCGAAGAAAATATTTCGTTACGTGCTCAGTATCAATATAAAATTCCTCAGAAAGAGAAACAATTTTTATTTGTAGTAAGCTGAGCATGTGGCTCTACCAGTATAATGCCCGAGTTCTGCCTCTAAATTCCTGGTGGAAGTAGTGAAAAGATGGTGATTTAAACACACCTGTGTGTATACACAGGTACAAAAGATTGAAGGGTGTACGGAAAATATTTTAGGGCTACTTGGCCTATTAGGTATGTTTCAAACTGATCAAAATCTGATAACACTGTCATAGGCAGCATTCTAAGATGGCAGAAAAATCCTCTAAGGAGCACATTTTATTTATTTTTTATTTTTTTAAAGGAATCTTTTCAATTTATTATTATTTTTTTATGATAGTCATACAGAGAGAGAGAGAGAGGGACAAGGCAGAGATACAGGCAGAGGGAGAAGGAGGCTCCATGCACCGGGAGCCCGATGTGGGATTCGATCCCGGGTCTCCAGGATCACGCCCTGGGCCAAAGGCAGGCGCCAAACCGCTGCGCCACCCAGGGATCCCCCAAGGAGCACATTTTAGATACTCTCCTCATTTTGAGTGTGGCCAGAGCCTGTGAATATGATAGGATTCACTTCCCGGATTAAATTCATCAAAGGTAAAAAAAAAAAAAATTTAGCTAAGGGTAAATTAACTGACTAGGTCTAACCCAGTTAGATGAATCCTTAAAAGGGATCTCCATGAAGTCAGACTCGCAGTATGAGAAAGTCTATGGAAGAGCCATCTGGCAAAGGCACAAGACTCCCCTCTGGCCAAGGAGCAAAACAACAGTAACCCCAGTCCAAGGTTATTAATTCTGCCAACAGCCAAGGGGCTTGGAAGAGAACCCTGGGTCTTCTGGGTTGATGGATGCAAATGGATGAGATTGCACTTGCAGAGACACCTGTATTTCAACTGCGTGAGACTCTTGAGTAGAGCATCCAGCTGTGTCACAGCAACCCCTGATGTACCAGATGGCGATAATAAATGCGTGTTATCTTCAGCCATCAATTTGCGGTAATTTGTCATGCAATCATAGACAGTAAGACACTAAGGCATTTCTCATATAATCAAGTAGGATAGCATGTCTGGTGCGTAGTTTTTGAGACTTGATTTTTACAAATAATGTTTCTAGCTGCTTCAAGGACTACAGTGTTTTTGCAATTGACACGGATTGTGCGCTCTCTTTCAAACTTCTCATCCTAACATAACATAGTGAATTCGTGGGTCAGAATTCCCTGACAACTTCTTTCGCGTGTCTGGGCCTGATTGGGGGGGAACTTATTCCCGAGGAACTTATTCCCGCGCGCAGAGGCAGCCCCTGCAGCTCCCCGCTGACAGCACAGGACAGGAGCTGCGGCTCACCCCTTTAACCCCAACCCAATTCCCTTGTTTTTGAAGAATTTATTTATTCATGATAGACACACAGAGAAAGAGAGCGAGGCAGAGACCCAGGCGGATGCAGAAGCAGGCTCCATGCAGGGAGCCCCACGCGGGACTCCACCCCAGGGCTCCAGGGTCAGGCCCAGGCTGAAGGCGCCTCAACCGCTGGGCCACCCCGGCCGCACCCAATTTCTTAAAAGCTGCGCCCGGATCCAGTCACCAGGCCCTCTCAAGCTGCAGCTGGGCAGCCACGCAGGCGGGTTCTTCACTGACTCCGGAAGCATCTAAGCAGAACTTTGGGGAGGTGGCGGGGGTCCCTGGGGCCACGTTAAGAGGCAACCCGCGCGGTTCACATCACTTTGAAAATGGCTTTGAAAAAAAAAAAAAAGAAACAATCGCTTTGGCACTGACGAGCTGGGATCCTGGGCCGCTCAGTCCGCAGGCCTCGGGAGCGGGCGTCAAAGCAGGTTTTGCAGTCCTCTCGCCTCAGCTGCTGCCCGCGACCACAATTACAGGGGCCTGCCAGGACCCTTTGGAGCCCGACAACCCGGAAGTGCCTGACCACGCCTACCCACTGCGCCTGCGCGAGGCGCCCCCCCTCCGGCGAGCAGGGAGACTGGCGCTGGGCGGGCTGAGAGGCTCGTCGCGCCTGCGCGGAAGGCCCCGGGGAGCAGCGTCGTTACTTTCCAAACGAGTGGCGGGAACCGTTGGAGGCTGTGCGGTCGCCGCCTGCCGGGTAGCAGCGCGCTCCCTCGTCCCTAGGCCTGGTCATGGCGCTGCAGCTGTCCCGCGAGCAAGGCATCGCCCTGCGCGGGAGCGCGGACATCGTGGCCGAGTTCTTCTGCAAGTCCCGCTCCCGCAGGCCAGAGGGCGGGGAGAGCTGAGGCCCGGCGGCCCTGGAGGCCCTGGGCCACGGAGGCGGGGGCGGGGGCGGGGGTGGGGGCGGCTCTGCTCCAGCGCCCGCCTGGCTGGAGAATCTAATCTAGGCGCCTTGCTCCTGGGGCAGCGGGAAGCCCAGGTGCTGCCCAGGCCTGCCTCGCGCCGGCCCCTCCCCAGCAGCCTTGCTTTAAACTGCGGATCCCACAGGCTTCCCAGCCCGGCCGGCCGACACCGCCCCGAGAGGGTGGAGCCCCAGTACATTTTGCACAGCCCATCCACCAAGCTTTGATTCCGGCACTGAGGGCGATGGACTGGATTTAGGAAACTCTGTCCTGGACCAGGCCATGTTTGCACCCTCTGATAGACTCTGGCAGGAGAAGAGGAGGGAAAAGTGAGGGAGAGGCTTGCTCTGGAGCATTGGACCGGTTAATCAGTCAATTGCTAATCCAGACGCAAAAGCCTATTTGGACACCCTGTGATCACATAACCTGAATTGGGGCTTGCATTACCGTGAGCTTGTAGTTCTACTTTGACGCTAGGTTAATGCAGTTTGGCATTTTTATTTCCGCATAAAAGCACGTATCGTGTTCTTTTGATTTAGAAGCAACATTTTTAAGGATTTTCAGTGGCACTTTTCACCTACTCTGCTTTCAGCGAGACACCCACAAACGCACATTAGGCTTTTTCAGTTTGATGCCATGAATGAAACCGCAGCCACATCTAAATAGGTTTTATTTTCCAGAGTTACAAAGTGGAAATAACTTTAACATTCCTTTTGTTTTCAGCATTTGGCGTCAACAGCATTTTATATCAGCGTGGCATATATCCACCTGAAACCTCTACCAGAGTGCAGAAATACGCATTCACCTTGCTTATAACAACAGATCCTGAGCTCATAAAGTAACTCAGTAATGTAGTGGAACAAGTGAAAGGTATTTAATTGTTGAAAACCAATTTGAGTTTCGCAGGCCTTCTTGGACCCGTACTTTCTGGCATCTTGGTGTTCATTTTTCAGCTCTATACAAAGAGGTGTAAAACACTGCAATCTCAAATAAAGCGATTCTCCATCGGAAGGAAGCAAATAATAAAGTGAAAGAAACTCCACTCTTCCCTACCACATTTTGAGTGGGTTAAATACGTTGATGTTAGGAATCTGATCTGGCTTCACAAAACAATCTCTATCAACTCTTTTTGAAGTGATTTTTGCAGTTCGTGTAGCCAGGTGGAACAAGTTGGAATTTTACATAACTATGATGATGTTTATTGTTGGAGAGAAATCCACTATATATTTTTACATGACATATTTTCTATAGCTGCCTGGAGTTTAAAACCGTCATTATTTTAAGATAAAAGAAAATGAAATTGGATCCAGCCTGGGAACTAAACTTAAAAAAATACTACTAATAGAGTACCCAATAAAGTTTTTTAATGTCTTACTTTCTTCATTTGTCTTTGTTAAAATCCTGCCTGTAAGTTAGCCGTTTCTATCTGAACACTCCTTGTTTTTCCGTAGCTCAAGAAATTCCTGAATACTTGTTCTCCATCTATTCTGTCTCTTTTTCCCCCATGTTTTTCTCTACTTAGGATTCTCACTTCTAATTTTTCTGTGTTATAGGATGTTTCTCCCTGGCTCCTCATTTGACCTTCCAAAGCTAGTTCCAAAAAAAACCAAAAAAAACATTATAGTATTTTTTTTTTATTCCTAAGTCATATATATATATATATATATATATATATATATATATATATATATATATATATATATATTGTTTCAAGAGGCTTTATTTTTAGAATTCTATTAATTATATTTTTATCATCTTCAGGGCTAAATCACCCAGGGCGATACTCAGATTACTCAGCCTGCAACATAGAAGTAACTAAGAATCTATGTCACCTTAATTTGATGAAGAAGCAAACCCTGCCTAAGTTACTGGTTTTTAGGTTGTCTCCTTTAAGACTACACTGATGACATTTCACCTCGGTTGTATGTACACCTTCCTATTTAATTTGTCCCTTTTATTTTAGTTAGAATGGGGGAATTGCTCTTCTTAGAGGCAAATTGTTCAATCTCTTTGAATCCCCATCCCTCTAGCCTTCTTAAGGACTCTACCCTAGTTCTTCTCTGGTATTTCTGACTTCTTTCTTTTGAGATATTTTCATTGGTTTCATTTGTCTTCAGTTTTAAAAGAAAAAGATTTCCACCCACCCCAGATCTTTAAGTGACTACCCAATCTCTTCCTTTTCAGACCAAAATTGAGAAAAGGTTGTTTTTTGTCGAGGGGTCGGCAAGCCTGAGGGCACATATCAAACAAGTGGCCAATTTTTGTACTACCTGCAAACTGAGTGTTTTCAGATTTTGAAAGGCTAGTTTTTAAAAGACTACGCAAGAGACCTAGGGGGCCCACAAGTCCTAAATATTACAAGATTGTTTTTGTCTCTTGAAAGAAAACAACAACTGTGTATTCTTGAGTATATTATCCCCAGTTCCAAGATTAATTCAGGGCTCATTATGAGGTCCCCTTATTATAATCTCTAAGATGACTTCTGACACATACATAACTTTACTAACAATCTTTGTGTAGTTGACTCACAAACATACATCCAACCCAAGTCTTCTCTTTGCTCATATAGTAAGTGGCTCCCTTGATATCCACATGTGGCTATCCTAGTGATACTTGAAAACTAAATTTAAGGGGGTCCTGGCTGGCTCAGTCAGTAGAGCATGCAACTCTTGATCTTGGGTTGTAAGTTCCAGCCCCACATTGGGTGTGGAGATTACTTAGAAATAAAACCTTAGGGCAGCCCGGGTGGCTCAGCAGTTTAGCACTGCCTTCAGCCCAGGGCATGATCCTGGAGACCTGGGATCGAGTCCCACATCAGGCTCCCTGCATGGAGCCTGCTTCTCCCTTTGCCTGTGTCTCTGCCTCTCTCTCTATGCCTCTCTCTCTCTCTGTCATGAATAAATAAATAAAATCTTTAAAAAAGAAGAAAAATAGAACCTTATAAAATTGTAAGCATCATGTCTCATTCCCATTCTCTTTCTCTCAATGAATGGATCAACCTTCCAACCAGTGGTATAAACCAGAAAGTTGGGAACTATCCCTGAGTATTTCCTCTTCCTTAGTCTCATAAGTATCCAATAAATCTTAACAATTTTAACCACGAAATCTCTTCACTCTACCTATACTGATCCATCTCTCCCAATTTATCCTTCTATAAGCCTTCAGTACCTCTTGCTTGAATTACTAATCAATTAGCATCCCTAGATCCTCTCTTTACTTCCACTCTACTTTCCACACATCACAGCCAAAAGGATAGTTCTGAAATATAAGTTTAATCACATCACACCCTGCTTCAGACACAGTAATGACTTCCCTGGTACTTGAAGTATAAGTTCTTTAATTTAGCCCATGTGACCTTGTGTGGTCTGACCCCTATGTATCTTGCACAAACCGACCTTGTTCATTCTCCCTTTCTTAACTGTATCTGTATTACCCTTTCAATCCTCTGGTCAGATACTTTTTGCTTTCCAGTATTTTAGACCTGTACCCTTTTCTGTAACCTTTTGCATATTTAATTGTATTTACTTGTAGAACTGAAGTCCAGTGAGAATTCCCTGAGTCAAATTTTCCTATATTCTCTCATTGGATCACATACTGCACCTTCTTGGCACTTATTACAATTAAAAATTTACATTCATTGCTGCAGTGATTAGATTAATGCTCATCTTCTGCAATTTACCTTGGATTACAGTATACTGCATGTTCACTACTCTGTGCTTAGCATTCAGTACTAACTACATCTGCTATGGATACTGAGAATTGGAAAACGGGAGCTAGGTTATCGTGAGGCAAGTTTTCTGTACAGGTTGGAGGAGTTCCAAAATACCAGTGGTAGGATTTGCTAAGGGTAGAAAGTGAGACCTGGGAAGAGTTACTTTGTAATGCAGTGAACCAAAACAGATGCCTTGTTCTGTATTGCAGATTGGTTATACAAGTGTTCAGTTCAGAAGCTGGTGGTATTCATCTCAAATAATGAAAGCAGTGAAGTCCTTGAAAGGTGGCAGGTTGACATTGAGTGCGACAAGACTGCAAAAGATGACAGGTAAGTATGAATTAAACTGCTTCCATTTTCATGATTTTTTTCCCAAAACTTGTTTTCTTGACTAAATGAGTTCTAACCAAATTGAACTAGTTTCGTATAAGGTAGTTTGTTTGTAATTATGTTAGATCTCCTGTGGAGAAGAATAAGACTCACAAACTGTGCTCACAAAAGAGTCATGCCTATTATGGACTTGTATAGTGTACTTTTAACATAACTGCCCTTAGTCTAAAATCCATGAATTTCAACCGTTAGTATTTATGGTGCTATATGTAAGCTATGTATTAGGTGTATTAGGATGTATTAGGTGGCCCATTTAATGGATTGTGTCAAGGTACTTTTAACCATGAAGTATTATCCTAGACGTTCTCCTAGCTTGATATGCAGCTCTACTGTATTTCATTTAATGCTATGAACTTCCTAAGACACTCTGAACTGAAGTTCTTAGATCCTCTGGATGGGAAATGCCCCCTCATTATATGCTAATTCTTAGCATTGTCCAAGGCATGCTTACCTGTAAACTCAGAACTCTCTCTCATAATGAAATGTACTTTGTTCCTGAAGCCTTTGGTCTATTTTAGAAAATGTTTATTTGATTATTTTAAATAATTTATTTTTATTGGTGTTCAATTTACCAACATACAGAATAACACCCAGTGCTCATACCGTCAAGTGCCCCCCTCAGTGCCCACCACCCAGTCACGCCCACCCCGCCCTCCTCCCATTCCACCGCCCCTAGTTCGTTTCCCAGAGTTAGGAGTAAGTAAGTTCTGTCTCCCTTTCTGATATTTCCCACACATTTATTGACCCTTCCCTTATATTCCCTTTCACTCTTATCTATATTCCCCAAATGAATGAGAACATATAATGTTTGTCCTTCTCCGATTGACTTACCTTCACTCAGCATAATACCCTCCACTTCAATCCACGTTGAAGCAAATGGTGGATGTTTGTCATTTCTATTGGCGGAGTAATATTCCATTGTATACATAAACCACATCTTTATCCATTCATCTTTCGATGGACACCAAGGCTCCTTCCACAGTTTAGCTATTGTGGATATCGCTGCTAGAAACATTGGGGTGCAGGTGTCCCGGCATTTCATTGCATCTGAATTTATGGGGTAAATCCCCAGCAGTGCAATTGCTGGGTCATAGGGCAGCTCTATATTTAACTCTTTGAGGAACCTCCACACACTTTTCCAGAGTGGATGCACCAGTTCACATTCCCACCAACAGTGTAAGAGGGTTCCCTTTTCTCCACATCCTCTCCAATATTTGTGGTTTCCTGCCTTGTTAAATTTCCCCATTCTCACTGGTGTGAGGTGGTATCTCATGGTGGTTTTGATTTGTACTTCCCTGATGGCAAGTGATGCGGAGCATTTTCTCATGTTCATGTTGGCCATGTCCAGGTCTTCCTCTGTGAGATTTCTGTTCATGTCTTTTGCCCATTTCATGATTGGATTGTTTGTTTCTTTGGTGTTGAGTTTAAGAAGTTCTTTGCAGATCTTGGATGCTAGCCCTTTATCTGATACGTCATTTGCAAATATTTTCTCCCATCTGTAGCTTGTCTTTTAGTTTTGTTGACTGTATCCTTTGCTGTGCAAAAGCTTCTTATCTTGATGAAGTCCCAATAGTTCATTTTTGCTTTTGTTTCTTTTGCCTTCCTGGATGTATCTTGCAAGGTGTTACTGTGGCCGAGTTCAAAAAGGGTGTTGCCTGTGTTCTCCTCTAGGATTTTGATGGAGTCTTGTCTCACATTTAGATCTTTCATCCATTTTGAGTTTATCTTTGTGTGTGGTGCAAGAGAGTGGTCTAGTTTCATTCTTCTGCATGTGGATGTCCAATTTTCCCAACACCATTTACTGAAGAGACTGGCTTTCTTCCAATGGATAGTCTTTCCTCCTTTATCGAATATTAGTTGACCAAAAAGTTCAGGGTCCACTTCTGGGTTCTCTATTCTGTTCCATTGATCTATGTGTCTGTTTTTGTGCTGGTACCACACTGTCCTGATGACCACAGCTTTGTAGTACAAACTGAAATCTGGCATTGTGATGCCCCCCGCTATGGTTTTCTTTTTTAAAATTCCCCTGGCTTTATGAGGTCTTTTCTGATTCCACACAAATCTTAATATAATTTATTCTAACTCTCTGAAGAATGTCCATGGTATTTTGATAGGGATTGCATTAAACGTGTAAATTGCCCTGGGTACCATTGACATTTTCACAATATTAATTCTGCCAATCCATGAGCATGGACTATTTTTCCATCCCTTTGTGTCTTCCTCAATTTCTTTCAGAAGTGTTCTATAGTTGTTAGGGTATAGATCTTTTACCTCTTTGGTTAGGTTTCTTCCTAGGTATCTTATGCTTTTGGGTGCAATTGTAAATGGGTTTGACTCCTTAATTTCTCTTTATTCAGTCTCATTGTTAGTGTATAGAAATGCCACTGAATTCTGGGCATTGATTTTGTATCCTGCCACACTGCCAAATTGCTGTATGCGTTCTAGCAATCTTTGGGTGGAGGCTTTTGGTGTTTCTACGTAGAGTATCATGTCATCGGCAAAGAGGGAGAGTTTCACTTCTTCTTTGCCAATTTGAATGTCTTTAATGCCTTTTTGTTGTCTGACTGCTGAGGCTAGGACTTCCAGTACTATGTTGAATAGCAGTGGTGAGAGTGGACATCCCTGTCTTGTTCCTGAACTTAGGCGAAAGGCTCCCGGTGCTTCCCCATTGAGAATTATATTTGCCGTGGGCTTTTCGTAGATGGCTTTTAAGATGTTGAGGACTGTTTCCTCTATTCCTACACTCTGAAGAGTTTTGATCAGGAATAGACGCTGTATTTTGTCAAATGCTTTCTCTGCATCTAATGAGAGGATCATACGGTTCTTGGTTTTTCTCTTGCTGATATGATGAATCACATTGATTGTTTTATGAGTGTTGAATCAGCCTTCTGTCCCGGGGAAAAATCCTACTTGGTCATGGCGAATAATTTTCTTAATGTGTTGTTGGATCCTATTGGCTAGTATCTTGTTGAGAATTTTTGCTTCCATGTTCATCACGGATATTGGTCTGGAACTCTCCTTTTTGGTGGGATCTTTGTCTGCTTTTGGAATTAAGGTGATGCTGGCCACATAGAACGAATTTGGAAGTACTCCATCTCTTTCTATCAAACAGCTTTAGTAGAATAGGTATGGTTTCTTCTTTAAACGTTTGATAGAATTCCCCTGGGAAGCCATCTGGCCCTGGATTTTTGTGTCTTTGGAGGTTTTTGATGACTGCTTCAATTTCCTCCCTGGTTATTGGCCTGTTTAGGTTTTCTATTTCTTCCTGTTTCATTTTGGTAGTTTGTGGCTTTCAGGAATGCGTCCATCTGTTCCAGTTTGCCTAATTTATTGGCGTATAGCTGTTCATAATATGTTTTTAAAATCGTTTCTAATTCCTTGGTGTTGGTAGTGATCTCTCCTTTCTCATTCATGATTTTATTAATTTGAGTCTTCTCTCTCTTCTTTTTAATAGGTCTGGCTAATAGTTTATCTATCTTAATTAATTCTTTCATAGAACCAACTCCTGGTTTTGTTGATCTGTTCCACAGTTCTTTTGTTCTCAATTTCATTGAGTTCTGCTCGAATCTTTATTAACTCTCTTCTGCTGGGTGTAGGATCTATTCGCTGTTTTTTCTCTAGCTCCTTTATGTGTAAGGTTAGCTTTTGTATTTGAATTCCTTCCAGTTTTTGAATGGATGCTTGTATTGTGATGTATTTCCCCCTCAGGACTGCTTTTGCTGCATCCCAAAGATTTTGAACGATTGTATCTTTATTCTCATTAGGTTCCATGAATCTTTTTAATTCTTCCTTAATTTCCTGGTTGACCTTTTCATCTTTTAGCAGGATAGTCCTTAACCTCCACGTGTTTGAGGTCCTTCCAAACTTCTTGTTGTGATTTAGTTCTAATTTCAAGGCATTATGGTCTGAGAATATACAGGGGACGATCCCAATCTTTTGGTATCGGTTCAGACCCGATTTGTGACCCAGTATGTGGTCTATTCTGGAGAAAGTTCCATGTGCACTTGAGAAGAATGTGTATTCAGTTGAGTTTGGATGTAACGTTCTGTAGATATCTGTGAAATCCATCTGGTCCAGTGTATCATTTAAAGCTCTTGTTTCTTTGGAGATGTTGTGCTTAGATGACCTATCCAGTGGAGAAAGCCTTAAATCGAAGTCACCAAGTATATTATTATCTAAATATGTCTTAATTTATGTTATTAATTGATTGATCGTTTTGTCAGCTCCCACATTCGGGGCATATATATTGAGGATTGTTAAGTCCTCTTCTTGGATAGATCCTTTAAGTATGATATAGTGTCCCTCTTCAACTCTCACTACCGTCTTTGGGAAAAACTTTAGTTTTTCTGATATAAGGATGGCTACCCCTGCTTTCTTTTGAGGACCCTTTGAGTAGTATATGGTTCTCCAACCTTTTATTTTCAGGTTGTACGTGTCTTTCTGTCTGAGTCTCTTGTAGACAGCAAATAGATGGGTCCTGCTTTTTTATCCAGTCTGAAACCCTGTGCCTTTTGATGGGGTCATTAAGCCCATTCACGTTCAGAGTTACTATTGAAAGATAGGAGTTTAGTGTCATCATGATATCTATTCAGTCCTTGTTTTGTGGATTGTTCCACTGAACTTCTCCTTAAAGGGGAATTTTAAGAGTTCCCCTTAAAATTTCTTGCAGAGCTGGTTTGGAAGTCACATATTCTCTCAGTGCCTGCCTGTCTTGGAAGCTCTTTATCTCTCCTTCTATTCTGAATGAGATCCTTGCCGGATAAAGTATTCTTGGTTGCATGTTCTTCTCATTTAGGACCCTGAATATATCCTGCCAGCCGTTTCTGGCCTGCCAGGTCTCTGTAGAGAGGTCTGCTGTAACCCTAATACTCTTCCCCATAATAGTCAGGGATTTCTTGTCTCTTGATGCTTTAAGGATCTTCTCTTTATCTTTAGAATTTGCAAGCTTAACTATTAAGTGTCGAGGTGTTGAACTGTTTTTATTGATTTTAGGGGGAGATCTCTCTATCTCTCTATCTCCTGGATTTGAATGCCTGTTTCCCTTCCCAGATTAGGAAAGTTTTCAGCTATGATTGGTTAAAATACGTATTCTGACCCTCTGTCCCTTTCGGCGCCCTCGGGAACCCCAATTATACGTAGGTTTTTCTTCCTCAGGCTGTCGTTTATTTCCGTTTATCTATCTTCATGGTCTTTTAATTGTTTGTCTCTTTTTTCCTCTGTTTCCCTCTTTGTTGTCTTCTATGTCACCCACTCGTTCTTCCAGCTCATGAACCCTCGTTGTGAGGACTTCTAGTTTGGATTGCATCTCATTCAATTGATTTTTAATTTCTCCCTGATTAGGTCTAAATTCTGCAGTCATGAAGTCTCTTGAGTCATTTATGCTTTTTTCTAGAGCCACCAGTAGCTGTATAATAGTGCTTCTGAATTGGCTTTCTGACATTGAATTCTAATCCAGATTTTGTAACTCTTTGGGAGAGAGGACTGTTTCTGATTCTTTCTTTTGAGGTGAGGTTTTCCTTCTAGTCATTTTGCTCAGTGCAGAGTGGCCAAAAACAAGGTGAATTGGGAAAAGGAGAAATTGAGAAGAGAGAAAGGAGGAAAGAAAAGAGAAAAAGAAAAACGAAAAAGGAAGAAAAAAAGAGGAAAAACAGAAAGAAAAAGAAGGGAAAAAAAGGCCAAGGGAAACAAATAAAATTCAAAAAGCAAAAAAAACAAAAAACAAAAAACAAAAAACAAAAACAAAAAAAACAAAAAACAAAAAACAAAAAACAAAAACAAACAAACAAACAAAAAACACAGGGAAGTATCTTCTGATTCTGTATACTTTAAGTCCCTTGACTTCCCCTGGAACTTGTCCGTCTAGTTGGTCTCTAGGGGACGGGCTTGTTGTGCTGATTTTCAGGTGTTAGCGCTTGGGGGAGCTGCTCTACCCCCTGCCTGGTGCAGGGCTCAGAGGGGCTTGTTTACCCCTTGAGGCCCCAGAAGAAACACCTGCAGTGGCAGCGGCCTGCTCTGGAGCCCTGGAGTCAGCTCCTGCAGTTACTACGGAGCTCTCCATCTGCTGGGGCCTGGATGCTCCGGGGTCGGGGCCGCTGATCTGCTCAGCTTGGGGCAGGAGCGTCCTTCCCATCCTGGACCCGCCTGGCCTCTGCCTGTCCCGGGAGGAGGCCGGATCCTGGGCTGTGTCCCTGGCGCCCTGTGCTCCTGGGCCTGTGCTGTTGGATTTGTGCTCCCACCACACAGCCGCCTCTCTGCGGAACTGTGGCCCTAGCCCCTGTGAGCTGCTCCCGGGTCCAGCCGTGTCTGCGCTGCAGCCCTTTAGGGAGCTCAGCACACTCTCCCCGGGGCGCAGTTGCTCTGTTAGTGTCCCATGGAGCCTGCGGGCATCCCCGCCTTTCTGGGGTCCTGCTCCAACTCCCTGCGAGGCCTTTCTGCCCAGGAAGATTGGTGAAGCTCCTGCTTCTCTGGGCCTGGGCTCTCCTGTCCTGGGGACACTCGCCCTGGCCTTCGCCTGGCTCCTTGCGGGGCCCCTCCCCCTTGGATGCCTTTTGTTTCTTTATTTCTTTTTTCCCCGTCTTCCTACCTTGATAGAAGTGCGAACTCTTCTCACTGTAGCATTCCAGCTGTTCTCTCTTTAAATCTCAGGCCGAATTCATAGATTTTCAGGATGATTTCAAGATTATCTAGGTAATTGGTGGGGACAGGTGATTTGGGGACCCTACTCTTCCGCCATCTTGCCCCTCCCCTGGAAAATGTTTAATAATAAAAACAACTTGATATAACATCTTCTTTGAAGCACTACAGAATTAGACATTTATGTATTCCTAAAAATGCCAAAATGATTATGCCAATTAAAGATCTTAGATACTAATTGTTATCTTTATTTTACAATATGCTGAATGTTTCCTGACTTGAAGCACTTGGCAGGTTTTCTGGTCATCTGTTATTTAATGACCTGATACTAAGATCAGCCTTAATCACTGGAATAATAAGTGAAATTATAATTGTTTTTTAAAAACTCCTTTTGAATGCATTCCTTAATTTGAGTTTTGAAGCATTTAATCAAACAAATAATCTTACCAGTGTTTTAAATAACTTGTTAAAACTTAAAATGAATCAACTCATTTGGTTTCTTCAGTAGCACACCCAGAGGAAAGTCTCAGAAGGCCATCCAGGATGAGATCCTCTCCGTAATCCGACAGATCACAGCTACCGTGACGTTTCTGCCGCTGTTGGAAGTCTCTTGTAAGTATTATATGACTTCATGATGGTTCAGATTTGTTGTGGAAAGATTAAGCTATTACTTTAAGAATTAACAGTTTTGTTGAGTTTTTTCTTAATTATCCATGTCATGGTATATAAGTGAGAAAAACGTCATGAATCTAAAGCGATGCTGGTTGTGTTTTATTTACAAGTGCTGAATAGGGAAAGAATGAAAGTTTTCATTCAGTACTCCTGAATATTTTGACGTAATTTCTTCCATTACTTTTATTTTATACACATTTCCTTGTATATAATTAAGACTTAGACAGGTATAACTGTGTCTTTCTTTTCTGGCTTAGTTACTCCTTCATTCATCAGATATACCCTAAATGCCTACTGTATGCCTTCCATGGTTCTGGGCATTGGGATACAGCGGTCACAAAACCAAGATGTTCTTTTTCTCTGGCTTAGATTCATGCTGTCTCGTGATCAATTATATACTTTCTGCAAATATCTTTAATGGCTTTTCTCTTTGAAGAAAAAAAAACAATCGAGTTTTTCAGTAAGTAAAAAGGAGTACAGTATTTTCTGTACTAAAATTTCCATTGAAGAAAAGCAATTAGCTAATATAACTGATTAGAGATCAAGCCAAACTAGCTTTTCTGACATGATAGGTGGCTCACATGTGAGGGAGAGAGGAAGGATAGTTGTACCTTTCAAAAACTAATTGTACTTTAATGATCTTATCCCCAATTTAGGTTCATTTGACCTACTGATTTATACAAAGATTTGGTTGTACTTGAATAATGGGAAGAGTCGGGACCACAGTTTATTACCAATTCTGAGGAAGTCTGTCTTCATTCATTTACTACTACTATCCACAAAGTAAATAGCATGGTGGCCTATAAAATTCCGACCAGTGACTGAGGATGAGATTAGGACAGTGATGTACTTGTAGTTCTCAGATGCGGTTTTCCTGAAACGAAGTCAACTATAGTTGATAAATTTTGTATCACTGGTTAATTTTTAGACTGGGGAAACTTAACATTATACATCTATTGAACTGTGCATAATTGTCCCATTTTTTGTTACCTGTATGCCTTGATACAGGGTTGGCATAAATTATTGCACATTGTTCAAAAGGGAACTAGCAGATCACATCAGCATTGTTGTCAATTCCTTGAAAGTGGTAACTGTAGATGGATAACTTTTGCCATAAAACTAAATGCCTTCTTAAATCAGACCTTTTGGTCAAGGACTTTGCCTCTGGATTATAGGTAGGGAGATATTAAATGTAAAATACAGCAACAGAAGTATGAATATTGAGAGTCTTTGTTTAGATTCTGAAATTATCTAATGACAACCTGCAAGTAATGAAACATTGCTCATAATAGGTCTCTGCCATTTATTTCATTTGTATATTTTCCATATTGAAAACACTTCCAATTATTTGATTTTGATTTGTTGTAGAACTCGAACCTACAAAGCTATGTGTATTGCCACTGTTTAAATTCCTGTGATACAGAACTCTTAATTTTTTTGTTTTATAAAATCAAGCTTTAAATGATGATGAAATAAAGTTAAATATGTATGTTTAAAATTTGTCTTAAATATGTTTATATTGGTGTGGTATTAACACATATAATAGAATGGATTCAGTATAGCAAATAATATCTTGTGCCTACTGAGGCCTAAGGATACCAACTTGAATAAATCTGGAGGTACTTTCAATTTAACGAACAAGCTTTGATTATATCCCTTTAATCTTATAACCTTAGACTTAAAATAAGCATCATTCTCTGTATAAAATAATACATGTCATATGGAATTAATTCATTTTAGCATATAGTGGACTGGAGAACTTTTCTATCCTCTTAGCTTTATTGCCAGCCTAGTTTTCCTTATTTTTTAAGGGTCAGTTTAAGGCAAACTTCTGACATCTTTTCTAATCTCTATTCTAAATGTTACCTTGTTTTGTAATTAAGTGCTTAGTATCAGACACCGTTCTAAGCTTTTTATATGAATTAACTCATTAACCTTCACTATAAAGTAAAAACACATAGCCTGTATCACTCATTCAGAAATGACAAAGTGAGCACCTGTTAAAGTTCCAAGTATTAGGATGAATGAAACAAAGTCTTGGTCTTTCTGAAGCTTGAGATATGGAGAGGAAAATAGATGGCAAGCTTCCAGGCAGTTACTACACAGGTTTATCTCATTATGTATTTGTTTTTTCACCTGAGTAATCTAATCTCTTTGATCCAGTTGCCTGCTTGTTAAGAATAAAAGGCAATTCTCTCATTGCAAGACAAATAAGTGCCAGTATTTGATGACAGGTATAGTGAATGCTATTGTGAAAGCCCATTGCCTGGAGAATTGTTGAAGCTATCTAATTGAGGTCCACCCACATATGTCCTTTTCCTGAATAAGAAAAGCAGTTCTGCAGAAAGGAAAATGATGTTGAATTAAGGTGTGGTCAAGAGTCTGGTTTTCCAAACATGAGGTATGTTACAAAGTGGCCACTAGTAAGATTAAAGCATTTAAATTCTGTGCTGTTTGTAACCTCTAAACATGAAACATTAGGTTGAGACGGAAAGCAGAACTGGAAGTTCAGTAAAAATATGAAGAGTTAAAAAATCTGGTCCTACTTTTGGGACAAAAGTTTGAAATTCTTTTTAGAAAGCAGTAACTGCTTTAGGAAACACTAAATGCCTCTGCTAAATAACCAGAAATAATGTGGTCATTCCCTGAAAAATATTCACCAGTAGCAACTTTCTTAATAGATCACGGATAATACTTAAATTTCTGTCAGTTGTTTTTATTCGCCAAATTAAAAAGTCCTAATATTACCACTTATACTTCGTGGCTTATACCACTACTGACTCCTACTAGTACATATATTAGAGTTGAGTGGGAGCCAAGCTACAAGGTTTATTGGCAAAGCTCAACCGGAAAAGCTTTAGCCTATGGCTCCATCTAAACTTGTCCTGCCCTCTTTTCCTATACCTTGAAGTCCACCTTAAGAGGAAGATATTTAAATCAACAGATGTAAGAATTGCAAATGACCTATGAACAGTGGGTATTATATGTAAGTGATGAATCACTAAATTATACTCCTGAAACCAATATTACACTATATGTTAATTAAAATTTAAATAAATGTTTGGAAGAAAAAAAAAAGCCCTACATGACTTCCACACCATGTTATACAGTGAACCCAAGATTCTAAGAGAGCCTAATGGGCCTGCCCTGGACTCTTGACTCAGTTTTGCTTACCATAGGTAGAGGAATGGAAACATGTTCCGACTGGGCCTATCCGGGTCTGAAATAGAGCCCCAGAAGGGACTGAACCACACGTCTCCAGGAATCTTCTCCCAGTGTCATCAATTGGAGAGAGGAGTCAAGCTTCCATGGGAAT